>NC_142822.1:4742116-5044338 GCF_057945365.1 Rhopilema esculentum
ATCACACATTATCTTGGAGAAAAATAATTAAGGTGATGTAAGAGTCAATGTAATAGTACTAAGATTTTCTTAGCATTACACTGAAACTGTTTATCACACCTTTGGGGATAGAAAGTGCTTTTCGGAGGTAGAGATTGCTTAAAACAACCTTTGAATGTATTCATTATAGTTCTGTTAAACAATCAACAAATCAACATTACCAAGACAGCAGCTCGCAACCTCTGTTTTATAAGAAATATCATACCTTATCAATATCTTTCAACACAACTGGGATCACATCGTCAGTATCAAATGAGTCAAGGCTTGGCTGGAAAAGGTTTCTTTTGAAGTTACTAATTGGTGATAGGTTCTTTGATGATGTTTGATTTAATATGCCATCGGGCAATTGCAGGACTTTCAAAGTTGTTACTTTACCTGTGATGATAAAATCATACATTATTTTATCTCTGATATTGAAATGTGAATGGATGTGTCCAGTGAAACAACCAAGTACATTTTAAACATCACTAATCATAAATAATTCAAGTAATCCTGATAACTTTTTTTTTATTGACAGCTGTATTATGTATTGTTTGTTGGGGTTTCATCCTACAATAATGGAATTCAAAACCTCAAGATTGTTTGTTTCTAGGTCTCAATCAAATGATCCCTTTAAGTCGTACAAACAGGTTACATAGTATAAAAAGCATTATACCCTTTAAATATATTTGCTTGATGCATTGTCCACTTTCAATGTGCCACATTCTAACAGTGTGGTCAGCTGACCCAGATAGCAAGGTATCTCCTTTCGAATTTGTTGATAATGCAGATATTTCTTTGCTGAAAAAAAGAAAAAGAAGAAATATTATGTAAAGCTGTTCAGAATTACCTGCATCACTATAGATAATGTCTTTAGCCAATTTTATTATGCTGATAATAGAACTTTGCCTTGTGTCAACTCACCTGTGTCCAAAGAAACGCCTTTCATCTTCATCATTCATAACATTTTGATCTTTTTGCATCTTCTGAACAGAAAATATTCATTTTACTAATTAAACAAACACAATATGCTTACATGCAAAGTAAATAATTACAGAATAGACAACGCAATCTGGAATAATTATAGAATTATATATCCCAACCATGAAGGGGTTTGGAATAATGGGACATCATTAAATATAAATCATTTATGTTGAGGAGAAGAGATCAAATCTATTTGAAACAAGGAAAAGAAAAACTTTAACTCATACCATTCTAGATATATTGATAACATGAATTTTTCCATTGATTCCACCAACAACTATCAGTGTCTCTGCAGGGTCCATTGTTACTGCAGACAACCCAGTATCAAAGAGAAAGGAGCATATTTGCTGGCCAGATGACAAATCATATACCTAAAAGGTAGGTCAAAAAATCTACCTACATAGAAGTAATGATTTTTGTAAATATACTTACCAAAATCAGAGTTATGAATGGTAATTATTTTCTATGTATTTTGTTATGATGACAACTAAGGGACTTAAAGCTTAAAATAATGATCCAAATTTGATGACTGATCGAGTTTTAAACCTTTACTTCAGCTTTACTCTAAACAGTAAATTGAATTAACCATCATCCCCAAAAATTGCAACTTTAAAAGATTGAAAGAAAAATATTGATTTCCCTCTATTTTCCACAGGACAACTTTCACAATAAACACATCCAACTTTCTCTTACAACCCAATATAGACTCAAAACAAAAAATGTGCAATTAACTATTAATGCTACAAGAAAATGTTTGTGCTAAATGTATATACCTTGCATGTTTGGTCCAAGGAGCAAGTAACTAATCGTCCATGTATACCACCACATGTCAGGTACAGATCTTTTATTGGGAGGGAATGGTGGGAAAAAGTATGAACTGGTTTTACATCTTCTACCATCCCTCTTGAATTAGTTCCTACTGACAACACACTAGAAAAACAAAATATCCTGTTTATAGAAGACAATTAAAAGAAAAGCAGAAACTATTTTAATCTACTAAATACTTTGCTTTACAAAACCTCATGACTCCGGACATGGAGTGGAATATGAATAAAACTCATGGTTGGAAATGAAGCCCTCAGTATGTACCTTAAAGAGCTGCTGTTAGCAGTACTTATAATTTATTCCTTTGATCTTCTCTGCGGGCCTTGAAAAAACATTTCTCTTCCTGGCAGCAAAATAAAAAATTCAAGATTTCCTGTGAAGCTTCGAGAAAGTTTCCACCCACTGAAATTGATATTTCATGTTTTTTGTTAGTAGTGCAGAACAAAAATTATACAGTATGTATGTATATCCCAAGAAAACAGCGTTCCGTAGAAATATTGTAACATGAATTTAATGTTCATATTAAAATCAAGCAATGGAGATTTCACGCTAAAAATTTCCTGGCAAACATCAACAATTTCCTGCAATGAATTTGTGCTAAAAATTTCCTGGCAGCGCCGCTGCCGGACATTTTCCAGCCCTGCTTCTCTGTTCAAACTATCTTGTAGCACACTGTAACTCCTATTTAAAGTTTATTGACTCTTAAAATATTTAGAAATTAGACAAACTGTGCACCTTCAACTTTCCAGGTGCTTGATTGAGCATCATTAAATATCATCAATAACAAAATTTGGTTTTTTTGCATTTAGTTTTTAGACAGCATAAATACGCCAGGCGTTTGATTAATCAAGCTCCTAGAACTTTCTAGGCACATGCGGAAGCTCTTGATTGACCTTGAGCACCTCTTCTTGCAAGGTCTGCTTTCAATGTGTTGGAGGAGATAACATTTGAAAAAATAAATATTCAGAACAACTATTGATAACAGATTAGAAACTTTGCTTGCAAAGAATGTAACATTGGACCTATCATAAGCAAAAATACAACACAGGCTACAGTCAATACTAACTGACAATACTTACAAACATGCATTATACTAAAATTTGTTTACCTTGACAAACTCCAAACCATAACTAAGTTGTCATCTCCAGCAGATACAAAGAAACCCCCATAATCTGTAAACTTTAAAGATGTCACATTCTGATAATGCTTGGATAATACTTTCATTAAATTTCCTGTTGCCATCTAAAATTAAAGGAAGCATTTAGGAAACTTAAGTGTCATACGATTTTCAAAATATTATTTTTTTAATTACGAAAATAAACAGAATTTGAATTCTTCTTTGAAATTTGACAGTACAATAAAATTAGAAACTTTTAAGCAGTTTAATCCTTTGTGAAATATTTTGGCATCATTCATGTGATCAAGTCATTAGAGTATGGCTAAAACAGGCACAAGTTCAGTTTAGCATTGGTTACTTTGCATGTTGAAAATCAAATATCAACCAAATTTCAAAGTGAAGTATTTATTTACCTGCCATACAAATATCTTCTCTTGCAAGCCAACCACACAGTAATTTCCATCAGGGGAACAGCATATTGCAGTAACTTTATCCGGGCAAACTATTCTCTTTTGTGACTGCTCCTACAAAATAAAAAAATCTATAAAGCATCTGACATCTGAAGATTATGCGCTAAAATTATGTTAAGAAAATTGATGCATTTATAAACATTTTTTCAGAATATTGTTGAATTTTGACCCTCCTTCCACCCTCCTTTTTATCTCAGGTTTTTTGCATCATTGATTCTTGTAGGTTTTACTCACATCGGCAAGCTTGTAGAGTAAGGGAGTTCTCAATGAGGTCTTGTTTAAATAGTATTTGCAAAATAACGTCTTACAGTATAGTGTAATATAGTACAAATTTTTTAACTTCGTTGTCTTATTAGTCAACTCTCAAGAATTCATCCAAGATTTCTATGTCTAGCTATTCCAGAACTTGCACATGATGTCTGTGACAACTCTGTTTACAAGATTATTCCAGAATATCCAAATTTTTTTCTGCCCTCGGCTATCTTTAGAGCTCAAATGAAGTGAGGGTTTTGCTATAAGAGGAGCATTGTCTTTCTGAGAACTTTTGTTACGATAGTCAAACAGAAGTTATTGAAATATAACTATCAACACTGTAATAAAATAATAATACCTTTCTCCAATCCCACACGGATATGACTTGCTTATTTTCCTGTGTTGTAAGAACATGATCAGTGCCAGCTGGTGTTAAACAGTAGCAGCCCTGTACACCTTTGTAATTTTTAAGCAACGTCCCAGTCTGTAAGCTCCATAATGAGAATGTAACTGTGTCACTCTCCAGAGCACTAGATACAAAAACATCATGTTTAAAATCCACCATCTTGGAAAACATGCTTTCTGTGCCTCGTGTTGAAGTTTGGTAAGGAGGTGAGACCATAATGACAATTTACGCCACAACAACAATTTAGCACAAGCTGAGTGGAAGTGGGAAGTGGGAACAGAATAAAAATGCACGAGATAACTGTTATTTTTCTGCTAAAGTGGTGGCTTTGCATAGCAAATTGACCCAAGTAACATAAAGTTTGTGTGTTCATCTGCATAGGAAATTCCAAGCAAGATGTTCCCAACTGCTGGTTACTTTAGAAATGTTCCTTGCCCTTTCTACGTCCATGGCTTATGCCACAGACCCTACTGCCATTTTCGGCATTCAAAACCAGGTAAGGAAAAGGGAATGGACTGTTTTTTATACTTAAAATGGATGCAGCTATTTGGACGCCTAGATAAATTAAATTGGTGTTGAGCTGCTGTATAAAACACGCGCCACTTTCGCATTTTTGAAAAGTTTTTGTTTTCATTGTTCCTCTCCTACCCGTTCCTGTTCTATACACGAAGGCTTGCCTCTTATGCACTTAAGTAAAAAACTCGGTGTTAATGCTGAACAAGTTTTCAATTAATGCAAAAACAACTCCTCGAATTATAGAAGCTTTTTACCTTTGAAATATTTCTCCTTATTTATGTCTTGTATTTCCTCATTAGATTGTCACTGTCAGTCACTCTGTATTGATATTAAGCAACATTGTAACGGGGGAAGGGAAGCTGGCTTTTTTCAAAATAATAAACTAAAGTAAGATTTTAGAGTTTTTTATACAATGTATACATGTCCCAGGCTGATTGGGACTTTGTTACTAATCATAAAAGAGAATTATAGATAAGTTATAAAGCTTCTAAAAATAGTAAAAATTAATATTAGATGTGTAAAACTTTTATTTGTTTGGCCATTGCATAGGCTTTTGATTTCATATCACTAGATACAAAAGGAAAGAGAGGGAACAGTAGTGACTGGACTTATGGAGAATTGGTTGGTATGTATCTAAAAAATTCTACTTAAAGGACAAGTGACACGCTTTTGGCGCCAAATTTTTTTTTCTTTTAACTTTAAGTAAAACGCTGTATGAGAGTGTTGTTGAAATATTTTTCCTTTCTGATTTCATTTTCCTACTTAAAAACCCTTTTCAAATTATGGCGGGAAATGAATCACGTGACACCGTGATGTAGATTGTGATAATCTGTTATTGCTGCTACTGGTATACAGTGCAATATTAACGTTTACAACACGCTTCTAAACAAATTCAGTTCGTCTGGACCTGTCGCATCGTGTTACGTAGATTCTCTATTAATGACAGGAAAATTCCGAGTTATCACAATGTACGTCATAGGGTCACATGATAAAAAGCAAAATCGTGCCCCCTGATTAGAATTTTTTGTTTTAAACCAGGAAAAACTTACTTCTAAATGATGATCTATAAGTTAATGAAAAGAAAAATAGGGCGAAAAGTGTGTCACTTGTCCTTTAATTGATCAGCTACCCTGCACTATTAGGGAAAGTTGTTATTGCCTCATAGGTACCCAGTTGCAATTAAAACTAACCAGTGTAACAATTACAACAACAAAAAAGGAAGACTAGCATTTAATCTGGTTTAAGATCTAGTGTTGACAGTTTGATTTTTTGTAGAAGGAGACAGCACAGTTATTTGAGTTGCATTGATGTGATAATATCAGGCCTCTCCGTTTAAGGCACATGATCATGCGTGTGCGCCTTGGCACGCTCCTGCCGTTGCCGAGACGCACAATAAATCATGTGCCTTTTTATAAGAACCCTTTAAATTGCTCTCCTTGTGTTTTGGTTTTGAACAATTATTATACAAAGAGCCTTGCAGATTTGAAATCGGTTGATATCTAGATAAACGGTTGCTTCTTTTAATCCCTCTTTCAAGGAAATTGTTATTGTCAAGTTAAAGCAAACACCTCTTGAATATGTTTCCAGTTTTTACAATGATTCACAAAGTAGAGAATCACTTTGATCTTCCTTGCAGAAGAGGAAAGTCACGAAAGTAAATCTAGCACAGCAGAAGAAGAGTTAATGGACATCATAAAAAACCTGTCACCTGGATCTAAACAAGCCAATGCTTCCTCTAAAAAGTCAGTGACATTTGCTTTCCCTAGTCATGGCCAACAAACTGTAAAGGAAGAAGGCAAGAAAGGTTAGAAATATTATATTGTAACAACATTCATCATGTTTTATTCATTATATATTATATGATTGGCTAAGTACTATATAGGCATGAATGGCATATAAGACAGATAATACATTTAATTTCAAACATCTGCCAAGAAAAATCTTTGAGATAGATTTTTGTAAGGTCCAACTAAGAAATGCTGTCTATTTTTACTAGGACATTGATTGATATACAAATTAAACTTATTCTTGGTGTTTGATGTGTTTTTACATATTTTCAACATTCTATTTTTTTTAAGATGATAAAAATACACCATGCTTTATTTTTTCTAGAAACAACTGAAGTAACAAAGAAAAAGAAGGAAAGGAGTGCACTTAAAAAGGAACTTGATAAGGACCCAATACCTGCACCGATAATTAAGGAAATTTCAGATTTGTTAAAGATCACAAGCTCAAATGATCAATCATCAAAGATTGCAGAAGAGCTAAGGAAGAGAAAAAAATGCAAAAAGGGTGATTATCATTTTGTTTAAGAGGGGATCCTCTTTGCCGGATGAACTTTTACTAAACAAGCTGTTGTTCTATATGTATAGTTACATTTGTCAACTTAAGGACCCACTGTTAGGTTAAAGAAAACTTGAAATAACTGTGGAAGAAAATTTAAACATGAAATTGAACTCTTTTTTGAGATTCTGCTCTAATGTACCAATATATTTACTCTGGAACTCTAGTTCGACAACACAAAAACTCTACATCCGTTTTTTTGGTTCAATTTGAATTCGCAAAACTTTAGTTAAAAAAGAAAAAATTGTTCAAGTTTTTACATAATATTTTTGCAGTAGATTTCTCCTTAGCTGAACGAGCATCTGAAGTTATGAAATACTTACTTGGTTCCATTCAAAGTTTGTTATATCAGGGTTCGCCCGTAGTTTATTATGCATTGAACATGTTTGTTTATTTAAGTTCCAATTTTATCGGTTTTGATTTTAGGTGAAATAAATTTAAGAATTGGTAAATTTTGATTTTGAGGAAAGTGTTCTTTTCTTTTGAAGACACTGAAGAAGCAACAGTAGAAGTTACGGAAACCCGAGAAGAAGAGGAAAAAGGAAATATTACTGATGCTGACAATATATTCGATATCATCGAGGAAGATATACCTAAAAAGCCCCCCAAATTAAAGGACATAGATTTCTTTGAAGCTGAAGTTGTGACCGGAGAAGCAAAAAAGAGAAAGATAAGTGGCAGTAAAGGAAAACAAAACTTAGTTTCCGACCAGCAAGATTCTTCTTTGGAATCTTCAAGTGAGTCTGTTGACAACAGCGAAGACACTTTAAGACAAATTTTTGAAGAGTGTGATCCACTTGTAGCTCATGACTTGGCTAAGGAAAACACAATTTCAGTTAAGGCAACAAGCAAAGAAGCCAGCAGCACATCGATGGGTAAAGTTAGAGAAACTGTTGGGCTTGGAAGCATAAAGAGAAGAATCGCGCATAATCCAAATGTGGAGGTTCGTAAGCTTTCTATCGGCAAAGTTGTGCTTTTTCATTTTTGCTAACTTTCCGATGTATTATGGTGGCTCAGTGATGTGAAGAAGTGACGTCAAACTGCAGGGTGGAAATCCGTTGTCTTGAAGTTACTTTTATAAGGCTTATTTGAAGTGTTCGTTCAATAGAAGTATCTTCTGTTTGAAGTTGACTGCAACATAAGACGTAATGGCAAGTATAAGGCGTATGTAAGGGTGGTTGAAAGAAACGTAGAGTACTACCGCAGAATCTTAGGTTTTACAGAAAAATACTTGCTCATGCATACAAACAAAAAGCAAATGAAGGATATTTATATGCACCAGCTTTTGCATTGTGGTTCCATATTTTATGAAGCATCAATTTTTTAAAAATTCAAGCCCCTGAAAGACGGACCTAGAGATTTGCTGACGAACTCGCCTAACTGCCCCGTCACGAGACAGAACCCCTGAAAACGGAAGGAGAGGAAAATGTAGCTAAGAAAGGAAGAGTTTTTGCAGAGATATCTCTCGCTGCCTGTCAAAAAGAAATAGTTTTAATAGGCACCCTTAATTAACTGTTTTCTACCATCTAAAATATATGTTGCTGGATCTTTAAGCGGGCTTCATCGTCCTCATATCTGCTAGTCTCCATTGAAAATAATACTACAGAGTCACGCATGAGGCTTCAAGTGATATTTGTGTCACATGATTGGTCAGGAAAAGCCTCTTTGTTTCACATACAATGTCAGTATTCGATTTGATCAGTAGTAGAGTCTGTATCTATCTAGTTACGCCCCGTATGCCGGTCTAAATCGTAAAATTCTGTTTTCACATGTCTTAACTGTGTTTATTGCAGGCTGTTCGCCAACCAGTTGTCATGAAAGGGCTCAAGAAAAATACCACCATGAAACCATCATTTGTGTCACCTAGCATATGCAACACATCGAAACTTCAATCAACTGCGAAGATGGCATCAAACAGTGGTGTAGGTTTTTTCAGTTTGCTGTTTTCTACTTTTTCTTGTATTAAGAAGATTTATAATGGCATATTTTTAGTTTCAGATTATCATCCCCAAAAAACAATGACCTATATTGCTGAATTATATATCTTGTTAATTCAACTAATAATCCGATTGATCTCTGAATTATTTCTCAGTCATCTTTCAATTTAATTTTTTCGTTGCGAGAATGTTGAATTAATGCTTTTGATCGAACATAATTTGGCTTTAATCCTGCCATGAAATTAACGTTAAAACCGAAATTCTGCAATGTCGTTCTTTGTTTCCGTTCCTACTGTCAAATTGGTCAGTTTGAAACAGAATTTTGTAGAAACCTTACCAAATGATTCTTTTAGAGTTTAAAAGCTCATTTGAGATCTCCTAACAACTGAAGCTAGGTCACTCGACTGCTGTAATATAAGGGGCCTCATATAGTTATTCCTGGAAAATTTAAAAATTGTTAAATTTTATTGCAAGAGCGTTCTGGAGAAAAGCTGTTGAGTTTCGTGAACCAATTGTAATAGGAACTTCACAGTTTGAATCTGTGAAGCCTATTGTTTGCAGTTTCATGACTTAACATTCTGTATTGGACTGTTATGGAGGTATTTTGATACCCTGTAGTATCGATGTATCGCCTTAAAATTTTATTAATCAAACATAAACTGAATGCCACCAAATCATCAAGGGCTTGTTTTTATATTGCAGATTGAGCCAGTAAGCAAACGCATGTCTTTTACCAGCAATGATGGAACTTACATTGGCAAAAAAAGAAAGGCCCATACTCTAGAAATAAACGAAGAGCCTAGTGTACTGAAGGCCACGGTTCCCGCGAAAAAGCCAAGGATTCCTGTAGAGTTTGGCTCAAAAGTACCGCAGGTTATAAGGCAGCGATATCTAGATAAAATTATTGAAGAATACACTGATAAATACAGTTCATTGGGGGAGGTCTATGAAAAGGTAGGTTTTTTCTGATGCATGTTTTGTACCTTGGGTGCCAGGGTCACAAAATTATGGCGCGAGAATGGTAGTGAAGCAAAGGAGAGAGGTACGGAGATACGATGAGATGTTTTGTGGCTCTGGTACCTACCTTAGAGTTTGTAATTATTATTTTACTTTGTCGATTTTTGTGACAAATTTTAATTTTCTCTGTACCAGGTACTTTCGATATCTTTAAACTCTACTTACTTTGATTGACAATAGGCTTCTACACTTCTTTACTTTGTAGAATCACCTCTCATACTTAACTAAACATACAGGTTAGTTAAATTACTTCCCAAACTACAAAGAATTTGTCGTTTTCTACACTTTAGCTATTTTTCCATTGCTCATTTTTTAATGTTTATTAGTTTCAAGATTGCATGTAGGTTTTGATATTAGGAATTTTTCAATGAAAGGCTCCTTGGAAATAAATATTCTGTTCAGAAACAAATTATTTTCTCAAGAACTGCTCTCTTTAAACACATTAAGTGAAATATTGTGAAATGAAACAAGTTGAAGTGATTCACGTAACAGAGTAGCTAAGATGCAAATAAATGATGAACTAACTGAACGATTTATCAAATCATCTTCAATTTCCAGTCATTTCAATAATCTTCGATTAAAATCCGAAAAGTAACGAGGAATGACTATCAAGTTAGTATTGGGCATGCTTCGTGTGTATTGTGGGAAACTATGTCAAATTTCATGTTTGTTCTGCTTATTCAAAGAGATAAAGAGGATATGGTAGAAGCTAGAGGGAAGACAAGAAAAGTGGACAAGTTGTTAGCGCCCTCTACTGCAGTACTTGAAGTTGGGAGCCCAAGCAGAAGCTTGACCCATATTTCGGTTGCTTGCCAGTCCCAGTCCACCTAAATAATTGCCCAGTAGCAAGAATGGGGAAGCAGAGGGGCAGCGAGGAAGGAAAATCGCCATCCTACCCTATTATGCTACCCTTTTTTAAAGAAACTAAGCTCGGGTTAAGCACTCCGTTTCTCAACTTTTTGCTGATTTCAGTGCTAAAAGTTTCTTAAGGTTTTTAAATACCAGATGGTAAACTTTTCATATTCAAAAAGATGGAATAAATGACACGAAATAGTTCTAATCGAAAAGAACCCCTAAAAAGTTAAAAAGAGCTCTTTCTATTTATCTATATAAATTCAATCGTTGAAGAAAATCATTTCCATCCCATTATTAAAAGAAGGATTTAGATCTTTTTTGTAAGGTTAAAAAGTGCTATGGTTTTTTAGTTTCTTTTTCGTCTTCAGCCTCGGCCTAAAACCTGGTTGTCGCCCTCTTCAACCGGCTATTCCTATACGTACGGGTGATACAAGGGACTAACCTATACCATTTACTCCTCACAGGCCGTAGAAGAGGAGAAGCTAATCTACACACGCTGCTCAAGTCGTCAAATCTATATGAATCTTTGCGTCAATGCCATCAAGAAGATTCGTGAATTACCAAAGTACAAAGTTATCAAGAATGGTAGCCACAAAAGTTTGGCGCCAAAGTTATTGCCGGATAACTCATCCAAAATGGCTGCTGAACTTGCGTCATCGATTGTCCCGCCAAAGCTTGTAATACGGCCATCTTCAATTTCACTGTCCAGAGTTGATAAGAAGCATAGCTCATTAACGGGTGGTTCTGTGGACAGACAAAGAAAAACATCGATCTCCAGCATTGCCGATCTTACTGGTAAGTTCCATTTTTGGTTAATCTTCGTCTTTCAACGTAAATGTCAGGTATTATTAACCTTCCTTCAGTTTTTGAACAAGTCCGAAGCATGACATAGTATTTTATAGATTACTTCCTTGTGGTATAGAAAAATCAATGTCCTTGATCGATCAGAGTGCTACAAAACGATCTTCGCTTCAATATACTTGTGATCTTTAGTTTCTAGAAAAACCCAAAACATACATTTTTCCATTTCTGAACAAATGTCTGAGCCTTGCTATAAGAATGTTCAAAACTTCATAAGCCTTTAGGTATTGTTTTTTTTGTGTTTAGTGGAACTGCCTACCTGTTTGCCGGTAGAAAAAGAGGATAAATTTCAAAACACAGAAAATGAAAACCGATTTGGACTCGTTCTTATAAAACGAAGAAACCCAGTTTATTATTTATCCGGTTAGTTTCTTATCATTTTGCCATATATATCGCCCATTAGCGTCAAGTAACTACCGCTGTTTTTACGCCATCCTACCCTTTAGACTCGTGATTAACTAATCTTTAATTTCACTTTTTAGGCTGTTGTTTCTTTATAATAGAAGCTTTATTTTTAAGGCAAAGAGGCTTTTTCATGATTTCACTATTAAGCCGTTATTAAGAAAAAATCAGACCAAGGCATGGTGATTTTCTTTTGGTTAATACCATTCTTTAAGAGAGGTTGAACAGGTTTTGATCTCATTAACATTTATTTTTCACACATTAAGCAATGCTTTGTTTTATTTTCCTTTTTGCCATTTTAATCCGGCAATTTAATGCATGCTTCGAAGGGACACTAATGACGGGAACTTCCTCCAGACACGATTGAAAATCTTCTAGCATTCGGTAGACTATGTTTCTCATTTCAGTAATTTTTATCTTCCCTCCAGAGGATATTTTTTACGACTGCGTGCAGAAATACGTTGCTTCAGATCAAGACCTTTGGAATAACAATTACCCTAGGGAATCCACAGACACCCCTGGTCGGGCTCTATACAGGGAGACCAAAGGATCTTTGCACGGTAAGGAGAAGCCACTTAATCCTTCGCAGTCTTGATATATCTCTTAAACTCTCTACTAGTACTGTTTTGATATTTTTCTGTAATATTGGTTTGTTCACATTTGTTCTTCACATTGAAAAACTCATTGCGTGTTAAGGCTAATTTCCATTTGACATTTTTTGTGCGCGTGGGCGTAGCGCCCAAATCTGAGCATGCGAAGTTGATAGGGCCTCAAATTTCTGGCGCTCACAGCGGACGCAAAATCGAGACCACTTTACTTTAACTACGCATGATCAGATTTGGGCGCTACGCCCGCGCGCACAAAAAATGTCAAATGGAAATCGGCCTTTATGTCGTGAAATGATGTAACTAGATTCTTTACAAGTCTAGAATATGTTCATGTATCTCTCAGGATCACTTGGCAGTGCCTGTTTGTTGTATTTACTCGCCAATCTTTAATAACACCGTGTCGTTCTACATGCAACTGTACCAGATCAACGCGAATGTGCTGGGCATGCGTTCATGGTGTCGTCAGACAGTACTTTTTATAAACTTTGCTTATTATATATTAACAAAGATTATTAACTTATGGAAAGAAATAATCTAAGTTTGGTTACTTAAAAGCATTTTCTAACGTACAAGAACTATCTCATAAGATCAGCTCCAATATTTTGCACTCAGCCCAATACTGAAATGTTTTTTCCTTCAGCTACGAAACGAACTTGCGCACGGTGTGGAAACCCTTTTCTGTTGAACTCAGAAGGAGAATACGTAGTCAAGGCTGAATGTACTTATCATTGGGGCAAAATGCGAAGATTTAGAGGCGAGTTGTCCTTAGCAGAATTGTTATTTTAAAGTTTTTCAGAAGCATTTAGTACATATAATTATGTGCATAAAACTGAACTTCGTCCCAAGATAAGACTGATTGCACTTGCTGATTGTTGTCTTTCACTTCTCAGGTTAGCAAAACCTTAGGATTTAGATAAATTATACAGCAAGAGATTAATACCATTCTTCAGTGGACATATTTATCTTCCTTGATAAAACTATTCGTCACCCTCGAATTCTAATTCATATTTCATCATGCATGCAATTTCAGTCATGGTGTTTAAGAATTTGTTAGAATATGTTGACGCCTGTTCTGTTAGCAAAGTTTATTTTCGCTTTGTAATTTTAGCGTGGTTTTTTATTCAATGAATTCATAACATTCTTTTCAGGGAAAGGTGGAGTTCTTACCCAGTTTTCTTGTTGTCAAGGTGATTCAGGTAGTCTTGGCTGCTCTGTGGCAAAGGTAGGAGGCAAATTTGTCATCTCATATTAGAATTAACGCCATCTGACTTTCAAATACTCAACTGTCATCTCAAATCGACTTCTATGAGGTACGCTAAGTCAGCCCCTGTTGGAAAAGTAGACCTTTTTTGTAGGTATTAATTTTGTCTTTTAGTGTTGAAACAGAATAAAGCTCTGTTTATGGATGAATAACTCTATTGAAAGTTTGTTGCTGCTTTTCAGCTGCATGTAGCCGACTACTTCGGAGACCTTGATGGTTACGTGGCTACGAAGGCGCACAATAAAACAAACACGCGGAAAGTGTACGCACTTGATTGTGAAATGGTGAGTCTTTATTGATAACAAAATATATTGAATAGATAATCAAACCAATAATTTATAAGTAATATGATAATATTCATAAGTCAAGATTGATTTAGCACCTTATTTGATGCCTGTGTACGTAGGTTGGTTCTAGTTATATGCTGGTTCTATCGCGGATTGAATTTCCATCTTGGAGACATATTTTATAAAGAGTGAAGAGAAAAGCGTCCATACAAATCATGGTGTGTAATAACTAAAGGTATTTTAAGGTAGTTATTGCAGTGAAATAATGTAAAGTGCTATTTTCATAGTGCCCTAAAGGTTTAAGAAATGAAGCATGGAAAACGGGTTACTTTTGGAGGAAATTTATACAGTTTTAACCTTCAGTTTCATAAGCATTCGATTGATGCAAAATTACCTGACACAGTCTATTTTGCATCTCACAGTGTTACACGTCACATGGTCTAGAATTAACAAGAATAACAATCGTTGACTTCAGTATGAAGCAAGTGTTAGACGCTTATGTAAAGCCCGAAAGAGAAATAATTGATTATAATACACGGTTAGTGGTTAACCTTTTTTTCTAGTTTCCTGAATGTATTGAGCAGATCTTAGGATGTTCTTGGCTTTTCTTTTGATTTCTTAATACATGATTTTTTATCAATTTCATTTTGTGCTTCTTGAGCTTAAAAGCAGAAATTATTCGTAGTCTTCAGAATGACGATTTTGTTAATGACCTGTGCACCTGCGATTTTGTTTTGGTGCTTACAACAGGACAATTCTGGGTTGCTACTCTGAGTCTAAAGCTTTCTGCGATCATAAGATAAAGTCATGTCTATTCAACATTGAACCCTAAGCTAGAGACAAGTCAACAGAGCTCTTGTAAGCTACTTACCTGTGCTGAATTTGTTTGCTTTAGTTTTAGCGGTGTTACTGAAAAGGACCTTGAAGGAGTCGAAATATCCTTAAACGATGTGCATAGAAAACTGCTGAAGAAGTTCGGAACAGACACAGTCCTGATAGGCCATAGCTTAGAAAGCGATCTCCGTGCTTTGAAGGTCTGTATATTCAATGCTGCTAAAACATTCAATTGCATACATTCAATGGCGTGCTGGCAGGGGGCCAGGGGGGCAATTGCCCCCCCCATGCCGATCAAATATCAGGGGCGCCAAAATGAATTTTCACGTTATTATGGCTACCGAACTAGGGCAATTTACATAAAAGAATACAACAATACTAAAGGCAGACACTGTATAAAAATCCACGATAAATCGCTTCAAAGAGAGCAAGAATCACCTTACAACATACCACTTCTTTTTCCTTACTCACTTTGATGTACAGAGCAACGATCGTCAAACACCATCTCACGCTAAATCTAAATGATTTTTACACAAAGTAGATACCATGGGCGTACCGAGGTAGGGTGTGGGGAGTGTTTTAAGGAGCCTGTCAAAAAAAATTTGGCTTGGAGGTAGAAGTTCAGATAAGGCGCCATTTCATAAAAATATTGAGAGGGTGCAAGAAGTTATGAAATACTTTCATGAAAAGAAATGCTAGTAAGAAAAAGCGGAGAGATTATGTCTCAATCTGAAGAAAATTGTGCTGCATAAGCTAAAAGATTTAACAAAGACACCGGAAAATCGATTAAAACCATCAAATAGCTTTCAGCCTGTGGATATTTATTGGAGAGAAAGCTTGCGTTATTGAAAAAGTGCTTCAAAAAGTGCATTTTCCAGCAAACTGGAAGCATTAAAATTCAAAGTTCTTACCCTTCGGCGGCAACTATGGTGCCGCCTCGGACAGTGTAGTTATATCTTGGGCTTGTTCCGATATATGGATCTAAAGGGTTGGAAGGTCTGATGATAATATGTAAATAGATGTTGTGAATCGACACAATGTATTGCGGAGGATGGTTTTCAATCCGGCAAATTCGTAGTGAACCCAAACAAGGCCTGTCTCGCTACGGCCTTGGGGCCATATTTGGAAGAAAGCTTAGAGGTGTTCTCAAGGATTTTCCATGAGTCTATAGTGATATTTTGGATGCATTTTCTGACCATCCCTAGCACGTCTTCTTTGCAAGTTTTTGCCGCCAACGATGGTGGCCGCCTTCACTAAACTCCTGAACGATCTTTCCGCCCCCTCCCTACCCCCAACCTCCCTCAATAGTAACGTTCCTGATTATCATTGTTGTACAGCTTGATGATACAGCCGCTACAACGATACTAAAAAATAATGTTAAGTTTTAACAAAAATAACATGCTCTATTTGAAAATTCTCTATCATGTCCTGTCAGTAATTACCTACCCCCTCTCCCCTCATTTGAAGATCTTACAGTACCCCCCACAGATAGATAGATAGATCGGCGTGCTTCCGAACTCTTGTACTTTTCTGCACATTTCCAACACTTTGAAGGAGAATTGGAAGATATGTGGGGCGCCATTTTGACCCTTTGCCACCCCTGCGATCTCTTCCCCAGCACGCCACTGCATACATATACTTCACTTGTGCATGTCTCATAAATACTAATGAAAAAAATTAAGAAATTTTAGTAAATGAGTAAAAGTAAATATGTTTAGCGATTAGAAATTCTTCAATGATTCCCTTAAATTAATTGAACCGAACATGTTGTTGTTTTTCCAACTAGTCGATACTTACCAATTACTTTATGATTATCAAATCTCACACTGCTTCTTGCAGCACTTAACTCTCAAATTACATCTAGGTCTTTCTAGGGTTGTCTTATTTGAGATTTATATGATAATGTATAATTTTTAACAAGTATTTAGGCAGAGTTTGTTTACGTTTGTTTTCAGCTTATACATAATAAGATAGTTGATACAGCTTTGATATTTCCGCATCGCCTTGGACTTCCTTACAAACGAGCGCTAAAGACCTTGATGGGTGAATTTTTACAAAAGATCATACAAGACAGTGGTATGTTTGTCTCATTTAACTAAACGATATACCTTATAAAGTAAGTCAAATTTTTAAATGGAGCTGCGAACGAATGAATTCAAGAGTTGTGTATATTTTTCAAAGAATGGCTGGAAATGTGATAAGATGGTGAAATGAAGAAACCGCAATTAATACTTCTATCCTACATCTTTGTCAAATTATCCTTAAAAATTGCATTTTTATTACCTTATACTGTTTTTGCCAATTTACAACTTATCTTTACTTGAAGTTGCCATCCATGTGTTTGTTTCTGGGAATTATAATTTACAAAAGATGTTGGGTAAGAGCAATAAAACTTAGGTTAACATCATTCTTTTAAGTTATAATGGTAGTTTTAGTGCTTATTAAAGTGTGGTTAGTGCTTATCAATTTTGAGATTTAGTCCATACTTAAGGGGAATGTTTCCGTCTGTATTGAGAATTTAGAGTCTAGAAAACGAAGCACCCCTACTGCAAATCACCTCGGGAAAAAACCCCACACCCCTATTCTTCTAAAACATATTTTCATGTTAAGAAGTCTCATTCAATTGCTGGGAGGTGACTTGGCCGAAGGTTTGGTATTATTTTGTTTTTTTGTAGATGGTGGCCATGATAGTTATGAAGATGCAGGAGCTTGTATGGAACTAATGAAGTGGAAGATTATGGAAGATTTGAAGAAGCAAGCAAGAACAACTAGTGCTCATGTTAGGTGACATGAAAGCAATATGGAGCATAGTTATAATGTCGCTGCCTACAGCAGCAGAGATTTAATCAAGAAGTTCAGCAATTTTGGAAGATTTGAAACATCGAAGGAATGACAAATGGCGACCATGAGAGAGGAAACGAAGAAGCAGTCAGTCGAGGGTTTGACAAAGCTGTTTAAGGTTTCTTCTACAGATGGAGAATGCTGTTGAGATGAAAAGCACTCCAGTTTGTCCGTTTTGTATATGGAGTTTTTTATGTTTTCTGTCACAAAAACACCCGTTTTCCTGTTACCATAGTTTGATTGGTGTGCTTTCTAAATGTCTTGGATTCAATAAAATTGGACGGTGAACTTGCATCTCGAGAATTGGAAAGCAGCGCGAGAAATTCATTGACATGATTGAAACGAAACACATTGAGGGGATTGGATGACGAAAGTAGATCAAGATGAATTTGTGATGTCAAAACCGCGGTGAGTTGTGAACAGTTACAATGTTTGAACTATAAAATGCAGATTTATTTATTGTTTTTATTGAAATATTGTTGAGGAAACCAACAGCAAACACTATCTATTGCTTCTGTTGTCGAATTATGCCTTGAAATTTTTAAGAGTAGAGATTTATGTATGTTCTAGATTTTGTGCAAAATTTTGTAGGAAGCATTCTTTTGTGTTTTTGTATTTCATACCACGTTGAAAGCATGACGTTTACCACTCGTCAACTGCCTTTGCATTTTTGCACTTCTTTCTGCAGTATAGTGGTTGTTTCTTTTAGTTATCTTATTCTCAAATGTCTTGATTTTTATTGCTAACTTCACAAATGCATGTCAGTTGACAGAAACTTATGATCCCAGAATTATGCGCTTTTTAGACACCCCGTTTTTCCCTACTTGATTCATCACCTCACTGAAAGGCATTGTCCCAGGGCCTTTACGAGCTTTCCTGCAGCCTTGAGTACATTACTAGCCACCTGCTCATGGGCGTAGTAGACATGGGGCCTGGGGGTGCTGCATCCTCCCTCAATCAGGAAAATTTGTCAAATTTCAGGCCAATTAAAGCAATTTTATCTCAAAGAAGCAACAATTTTTGGGCATGAATCCTACTAAATCACTCAGCTCATTTTAAGGAAAGAAACTTTCGATTTTTCATGATGTATGGCTAAGATTTTATTCATTTCCCAGCAGGGAATAGTGCAGATCTAATCTCTAGGGGTTATTCTTGGAATTTAGGGTTTTTCGTCACAGTTTATCAACTTTTGGCTACCTTGTTGTTCCTGTCAAAATTCTATTATTTCCCAATCGCCTTTTCAAATTAGAAAACCGAAAATATTGTTAAGTTTAGTTAATTGTTAAAATCAAACCAAAAGCATCAGGGCTACCCCCTTGAAATCTGTGTTAGCGGACCTCTTATTTTCTAAAAACAGTAGTGGAGTTTGATATGTATTTGAAGGTGGGTAACTAGTTAGAATTTGCTGCTAAAAATGTTTTGATGGCTGAGAACAACCATAGGAGAAATTAAACTTAAATAAATGAATGGTAAACTGAAAGTTGATAAGCATTTGTGATAAGCTTAAAATTTGAAATATCTGAAAACAGCATGGGTATTTACACTTTATAGTGTCTGCAAATAAAAAAAGGCATGGGTACTAGTGATGTAACGCATAAAATAAAACCTTATTGTGGTACTCTAAATTTATGGTAACCGTTTATTTTACATAACCTTATTCCATAAAAACAATGAAATATAAACTTTGTAACAATCACCAAACAATTTCCTTGCAAATGTTTGCAATGCTAGTACAGTAAAATGTTTTTTTATTAATTCATATTATTTATCTTTAAGCTTACTATTTTTCTTTGAGAGAATAAAGTGAATTTACTACATCTCCAAAAATTAGTGACTTCAAAAGCATAGGAAGTGAAAAAAAGTTTTTTAAACCAAAATTTGTTTTTCTTTTTAATATAGCTTGAATTGATTCTTTGGTAAACAGCATTCTAACCACTACACCATCAGCTAAACATAATTTTGCAGTTGAACAATCCTTGGTAACTCTGCTTTCTGTTTTGTTGAATGATTCTGGTTTCCCATATAAAAGTCTCATACTGACACCATCTGCAACGAAACATAACATAGTTAAGTCAGTTTAAATAAGTTAATCAATAGTTGAAGTCATAATTTTCATTTTATAAATTCAACATCAACCACTGCAAAACCATCAAAATTAAATATATTGTTATTTGATGTAAAATACTGCTCAAGCAGTGAATGGGGGTTTGCAATTCTTGAAAATAATCAAAATTTTGATGTCAAGGATATTATGTTTGTAGAGAAGAAAAAGGTCAATAAGAAAATAGTAAAAAATAATATATGATGATATAATACATATCATTTAAAAGAAAATAACATCTTATTCTTTGAAGTTATATATAACTTAATTTTCAGAAAATCTTGATGCAAATTGTAATCTTTTCAAGCACAGCATTGTTGCAGTGGAAAGCACTTTAGACTATGGCTTGCCTTCATAAACCATATTCAAAAAATATGCACATACCAACAGGCTGACTTGAGGATAATACTCTCTGAACTACTGCATAGATTGGTATTGAGTTGAGAATGCCAGTGACATAATATATAACAGCCTTCAATAAAAGTATTGGCAGTCGTAGAAGAGTAAAAACAAGGTAGTAGATTCCAGTTGTTGGGAGCAAAAAGAGAAAAATTGTGAACAGAATGGTTCCAAATGCTAATTGATTTGCATCAAAAGGAATTGAGTCCACACGGTTTCGCAATGGGTTCCATTTTTTCCCTGAAAGAAGATAATATAAATGAAATTTTAATGTTAAAACACATTGCAAATATCTTGTATCATTTCATTTAGTTTTGAGAAGTAGTCATCCAAATTGAGAAATATTAGCAACACTGAACTAGTATTTGATTGATACAGCATCAGATCAAGAACAGAGTCATGTTATGTTCAGCAAAACAAGTTTTTTAAATTAAGTTTCCTGCATCAATGTTTACATGCTATATAGTGGTGATTAGGGATGTACAAAACTGCAGACAGTAAAATTGGAAACATATATGGATCTTTGAAGATTTTTGAGCCTGTCTTGTCTCCCACATTAAAACCTGTAGCCCAAAAGCTGCTAGTCATTGAATGTTTTACCTTTCTACTTTTCCAAAATAAAACAAAAAAATGCATTTAGAGAAATCTGTTTTTCGACATTTGAGAAGCTGAAGGTAGATTTTGGCTGTCAACAGGCTGGCCAACTTATGTCTTGGGGGGGGGGGGGCTGTAAATAAGTATAACTTAATATTCTTTTGATGCTCTTCATATTAAGAATTTTATTTTTTTATTCAAAATCCTTCAAGTTCTGATGCAATATTTATTTTGCTGAGTTATGAAATGCAATATGTCTGTTTTTCTAGTCATTTTTATAATGATTTGTAAAAAACAAGTGAAGGTCAGCAAATTTTGGAAACTGATATATTTTAGCTTGCAGCACACATAATGTGCATTTTCTTTGTGGTATTAGACCAAATTGATCCGATATATGCATCTGTGATACTCTGCAGATTGGTCCATACATTGGACACTTTGCAAAATTTTATTATGGCTTTTAATTTCCTTTATTCAGGATGTAAACTCACCTCTTAAAAGTCTAGCAAGAGATATCAGCCCTTGAAGCTGTAGCTTGTAGATCTTTGCTGCATACACATAGAAACAGTAAGTATGGAATGTCAAGAAGCTTAATGCATCACTTGCAAGAGATAACATAATTGACAGACCAAAACAGCTTGAGTACAATATAATCTTTATAATAAGAACATAATATGGTTCCATAATTAATAAATAGCCAATCCAAATGTAGACATGATAAAGGAAAAATTTTCCCAGAAATATTGTTAACTCGTGATTCAGTTTAAGACCAGCTGGAGCTCCAACCAGCCAATCAAGCAATTCATTTAGAAATCCATGAGTCGAATCCCTCCACTTGGTAAATAGTATGGCCAAGTCGTCAAATGAAATATAATAATGTGCTATCAAAGCAAAAATAATCCCAGAAATAATATCAAAAATGCAGCTAGATACTGCAGCAAGTTTCTTTTCCTTATTATCCTCCAATCTCCTCTTTGGTTGTTTCAAATTCAGCAAGTATGCCTGAAAATCATTATCCAACAAAGACTTTTCAGGCTTTAACATTTCGTTTATCTCATCATTGAGACCGGACCCTTCGAACTTTACGATGCGAATTCCAGCTATTCTATGCATAATTTGGTTCACTAGACATGGCATCATGAAAGAAAATCCACGATAGGCCTGGATACTTATATAACAGTGATGTCGTTCTACCATTGATAGACACCATTGCCATGAATATTTCAACAGCTGTATTATGAATTTAAAAGTATAAAATGCTACGCCAACCAAGGCTAACATTTCTGCAAGCGATATTGTAATCGCGTCTTGCAACTTCGAGGATTTTCCTTGCTGTTCGACCTGGACACAAAATCTCTACCCTGTGGCCTAGGCATGTTGCTTTCAAAATGCCCAAGAAGCCTCCTTTTCGTTGCCAGTTTTCCAAGAACACGAAGGCGGAAGATCTCACCGTAAACAAAGGTATGCAATTCCAGTATTTTTTGCTAAATTTGTATTGTTGTTAATTAGTAAATAACAAACTCCTTTCTTTGCCCTAGGCCATTATTACAGGATTACCACTTAATCGTAAAATGCGTTCGGGACCCAGGGTAGCAGGGGTAGTTGGTCTTACGAAGGTCCTGTTTGTAACTACAAAGTTATTGCTCTCAAAAGAAGTTTTCCACGGCTCTATGCAGTATATATTTCTTCCTCTAATATCAATGAAACAAGACTGGTGCCATTCAGTAAAGAATGTCGTGGCTACAGAGACGTGAGGCAACAAACAGAAAAACCATTTTAGACCACAATTTCTAGCTTGCCAGTTTCATTCAACCGAAAATAACTACATTTATTTAGTATCAAATTACAGTTACTTGTAAGCCTTTCATGACAGTGATACTAGTCATTTCAGAAGTTTGCAAGAAGACGTGTGCAAAACAAACAAGCAAATAAGGTCAATAAGATAGAACTGATATCGTCCAATCCAAGATTTACTTAAGAAATTGTCAAATTCAACACAAGATTGCTAAAGCTATCTATCCTGGCAAAATCATTAGCCTGGCATGAAAATAGAATGAAATTCACAACTCTGCACAACTGCTACTCTAAAATCCTAAGAGGGCTTGTTTGGGGAGGGGGTTCTTATCCGCAAACGAGTTATGGACGCATCACTTTTAGGCTCCAGTACATACAATTTACATTGTTACAATTTTATGTGCAAGGAAAACTTAAATCCGTTATCATGCCGGAATTGCATCCACAAATCTATTGCAACCTACCTAAGACTCAACTCTTTTTCCTTTTCTTGGGACTAAATAAACTCAGCTGTCAAAATAAAATTAAAATATTTACTCTGAATACTCGCGAGTTCAACAGTTAAAAATGTATCTAAATTTATACTTTGATATTCAGCATTCGAGGAGTCATGTATGAATAAATCAAAAGCGATTCAGCTAAACAACGTGACTTTTTCGAATATTTTTGAAACAAGTGTTGGTAGGCAAGTCAATCCAAGAGAACCAAATATCATATATATATAGCAAATACAAGTATATATATACATTTGTAACATGCGAGCAATTATACCTATTTATAGCGAATACAAATATTGATACAGTATAAAATGATTGGAGGATAAGACTTCGGAAAAATTTCAACGTTAGAGAGCACCAATAGGAAGGGGCACTATCCCTCAAGAAAAGAGGTACTTGTAAAGGAGACTCTCTTCCAAAAACCTGGGGCAGTCTGCTGACGTCCCTAATAAGATCATCATTTTCATTTAATTATACTGCCATACGAAAATTTCCAAGATTGTTCCAGTCGGAGAATATCCACGTTATTTAGCCCAAATGCTCTTGATGGACATGCAGGAACATCCCAACGACTTCTGAGCAGTGACAAAGTAACAATAAAGTGTTTGATTCAAGCTTCATTATCAAATGGAATACCATTCATCACAGCGTTCTGCAAAAGAGAATTCAAAGAGTTTTAAGTTATATGAATGCAACAATGTGGCTTTAAGATATTACTAAATGACACAATAGTAAGGGCAAGTCAATAATGGGGGGGGGGGCAGGAGTGGCCCCCCAAACACCATGATGTATTTTCGAAGTCTTTTAACGGTCTGCTTTTACGGGTGTTCCCATTTTTATAACCCCTCGTCCCCCTAAAAGAACACAGCTATCAACATTCCACTATTAGTAAACGCCAATTGCTTTGGTTGTGAGAATTTCTTCTACAGTTGAAATAATCAGTCTGATATGACGAAGTAAGCAAAAAGGGTTTGTTAGACGGCATGGTACTAAACATTTGTTTAAAGGCATAGGTACCAGCCACATGGGGGCTCGCATGTCTCCATGAGAAATTTCGTGGAAGGGGCGGAGCAACCCCTAATTGCTCTTTGCTACATAGCTACCCTTCAACCGCCCCTGTTGCCTTTTGATAGGAGGGGCAAGGGGGGCTAATGTGCCCTTTTCATAGAAGTGCCCTTGACACCAGCCTTTAGTAGGAAATCCACGAAATTCATATGAAATCCAGACTGTAGTGTCTTATTTATGACGACATTTCTCGATACTTGTGAAGAAACTTCTTATGCCAAAATTTAGCCAATTTTTAAGATACCGACAGAAGATCGAAACAAAATGACTATTACGAAAGAATTGTTGGTAGCTGGGAATGAATTTTTTCAAATGCCCTTTTACTCAAGCCCGCCGCCTTGCCCCTTGGTCGTTCTGGCTTCCCTGATATACACCATGTTAGTATACACTAATATTGAAATATAATTACAAAGTAATTTGGCTTTTCATTAACCATGAAATTTCGATGAATCAGTCAATTATTTCATGAAGAGTTCCAATCGACAGACCGTATATTGGCCTGTGCATACGCCCTAAAATTGAATGAAAGAATGGGGTTGACAATGCTGTAGTTGCCCAAAACTTTTTCTAGAAAAAATAACTTTTAAGCTTAAAATAAATTTAAGCAAAACACAAAAATTAAAAGAAATATTCCCCACATGAAAAATTTTCCTTATTTCAGAAACTATAAAAGTACTTCCTGATTTTCATTTTTCAGGGATCTAGCGGGTTTCTGATTCTCATAACGAGATCTCTACAAAAATATGTGCAAATCATCAAACACATCTAAAAGTGTTACCCCAGTTTTACGGAAGTTTCCGGTTCGCGAGGTAACGAGCAGGGCCCGCATCACCGATCCTAAATTGGAGGGGGGGCTTCAATGTAAATGCAATGTTTCTCTTACCCCTCCTAGCCTGGTTGTGGCAAAAATCTTGGAGGTTAATCTTATCAGTTTCAATCTTTAAAAGTGAAAAAAGTCGGGGGGGGGGGCAATGCCCAACTGCCATCCCCCTGAGGCACCGGCCCTCTCATGCTATGTCACCTCTAGTATTTATATCATAAAATTTGTGAATTTAGATATAATAACTTGAAAGAGAATTATGGAATCTTTTTGAATGTGCAAAATCGGATTAGTATCTTATAAATAGGCTAAAATACGGCTACAGGGGCACAGGCTATCAGTGGCGTTTCTACGGGGGGTCAGGGGGGCATCGTCTCCAGAAATTCTCTCGGCCCCTTGCTTGGCCCCCCAGTTTTTACTAAATTTGATGTTTTCTTCCATCCACTGCTCTCTTCCCCGCTTCGCAATCGGTCTGTCGTTGTTCCAATACGGGATTCTGTGGAGTGAAATTTATTTTTTTCCTGTGACTGGTAGATTTTTTTCAAGTTGTATGATTTTCAATGAATGCACGAATAAGCAATAGGGTTTAAGATACGAATAAACGAGCACTAAATTGCATCCTCGACTGTTCAACTGCATCGACTTCAACAGACTTAATCAAATAGTCTTACTTTATTCATATTGAATCTTTTTACGAAAGAAAAAAATCAATCTGCAAAGCCATGTACTTTTTAAACAAAATTTCATTGAGCCTTTTTGCTACTGTTATGACAAGCAACTCCTCGTTTATTGAACCATTTATTTGGACGGATGGAAACAGACACCCCCTGTGTCATACATTTAAATGGTTTCGTAAAAATAAACATTGGTCACCACAACTCATGGGTGGTCGGTTGGTACAGTAACAAACCGGGAACAAATCAGAAAAATTGGGTGGGTGGTTGAGGGACACAAAAGAAATCTGTAAAAATAGTTGAAATAGGGTGGATGATTCATTATGTCTTGTTTGCGAATTTTTTAGCGTATGTTCCCTGGATAATGGGGCGAAAAGTCGAAAATTCTAAAAATACATTTTTCCAGATGTCACAATAAAGAACTATTTGAGTCGGCCACTGTGCCCGGTATTTTTCAACGTTATATTTTCTCGTATTGGAGATATAACAATTCAACTTCATGTTCAAATCAAAGGCTTTTTCAGTGCAATTCCATCAGGTGTATTCGTAAGTGTGATTTTACAATAGCTCGCTGATATAACAAAAAAAACATTTGTCCCACCAATAATCTCGCCACATTCCCTATGGACAACGATATTGGGGCGTCCGAAACAAGGAAACATGCACATGTTCAAAATACAAAGTTTACATTAATTAATTGGGGCCTCAATTGGGGCCTTGAAACAGATAAGCCCCCTTGTCCCAAGCTTTCAACGGTCATGTTAATTTCCATCCACTTTATCCATACAAACCCATTTCAAGATCAGGTACCCTATTTCCTCCTTTTCCCAACCCATTTGGCCCTCCCTTCCCATAGCCACACCCAACCCCGCCAACTCTGACTTTATGCCGCTATGTACAGGCTATACACTTAACCCTTCCCACTTCTCCCAACTCTTTGTTCCCAGAGCCACGACGTACCATGTTTATCCCCACCCACTCAAAGTCCCCCCTACACTCTACAGTACTTTAATAAGTACTCTGTGTCAATTGCCACTTTTTCTTGATCGTTATATTATATATATAAATTTTCACTTGTAAATTTTCGTTTGTAACCGTGATCCTGGACGCAGGATTGCGAGGGGCACCTAAGAGAAATGGACATACCGAATTAAAGCCCCGAAATGTCCCTCGTGGGTTTCTGGTTGATGAGTTGCTTTTTTCTGCCCATTTTCAGACTAATTGCTTAAACATACAAGGGACACACACAACCACGGGACACACACAACCACCCTCCCCTCCACCCCCATTTGGGTTTGTGGCTGTAACCAGGTGGTAGTGACTACTCCTTATCTCCTTTTTTCGTTTACCGTTTTGGATTTTACACTTTTTCACACATTGGTTTTTTTAGTTTTTGCCTTCTATGCCTATAAAAACATTTGTCATAATGTCACTTAGCCGTGTCCAGGATGCACGATTGTACGATCACACCATACTTTTGGAGGACCCGGTTGGCAGCAACGAGCGAAAAAGGATGCGGTTGAAAACATTTTACGAAAACTGTAAACATTTAAAAAATGTTTTTTGGGGGCGTTTCCCATAAGTCGGCAGTAGTTTCTGTGCTTTTGTATCAAAAGAGTCAAATTCGTTCCCCTTGAGCGAGCTGCTGCTGCCGTGTCAACGAAAATTGGACCTCTTGACTTTCAAAACAAGCACTCGAAAAAACAATCAGCAATAATTACACCGTTAAAATTCCATGAATACGCAGACAACCTTGATGAGAGAAAACATCAATCAAAATAGAGAGAAGAGCAACAACCCCCGTTTCGGGAATTCAACGAGATGTAGGAGATATGGAGAGATGGAGAGTTCGTACAAACACAACTTTGGTACATTTTCAAGGTTTGTAAACCATTTGGTTAGGGCAGACATGCCACGAGTCGGTCAAGTTGTGCATTTTAAACAAACTCTGAAAGGGCCTAACGATACGAGCATGAAATTCGGTACTTACTGATGAAATACCGCATAAACCGTAGAAAAACGTATTTTTTGGGGAAAATGCATATTACAACGCTCAGAATATCGAGAAAACGCTTACAAAGACGCATGCGTATTTAAAACAGCGGCTTATTTAAGCCCTTTACAACGACACGTGCAAGGGATTGTCCTTGGAAACAAAATGGCGAGCATCCACTATACGTGCAAGCTTCGGCTTCACATATACTAAAATTGGAACGATACAGAGAAGATTAGCATGGCCCCTGCGCAAGGATGACACGCAAATTCGTGAAGCGTTCCAAATTTTTCGTTTTTTGATAAAAATTATATTTCAAATACCGAAAAACTGAACACGTCCAAGTTCTTGGCAGTCCGAGAAGCGTGCAGCCGAGCGGACTCCCCCGTGATCAATTTTACAGCAATTATCAAATTATTTTGGCTAGGTGTATTACCGCTTTGTTATCGCTTGTCAATCACTCAGGGACTCTTGTCTGCTAATCACGACGGGATAGATCATGTTACAAACTTTCAAAAATTGAAATAAAGCCTACACAAGGTCTTGAAATCCTTGAAAACTTATCTTTTAGACATTTGGAAGCAAACATTTTGAAACGAAAACCCTGCAACGCAGTTTTAAGTTTGAAAAGCTCTTCCCGAAATTCGCAGGCAGGTAGATTGAAGTAAAATTTGACAACAATGTTTGGAAAGCAAGCAACAAATTAACTTGACCCTTGTGCTGATGCTTTGTATTGTACAGCCTACAAATTTTATGGAAATCCACTTTAATGATTCAAACCTTTATTTTCTTCCAAAAAATTTCAAAATATTCCTCCATTCGAGAGTCGAGCACACACTAAACAAAGAACTGGAGGAAAAAATTCACATAAAATTCTAGAAAAATTACATTCTCTATCTTTTCAAGATAGCATTATTTATCTACTTGATGCTATCTTTTCCTGCCGTCGGCCTTCAAGATCTTTCGATAAAAAAATGATCAAAAAATCTTGATTTAAATTTCTGCTTTAAATTTCCATAAAAGTTTATAAATGATGTCTGTATCCTACAAGGCGTTATTCGTTGGGTTATGAAGTTCTAAAAGCAAACAGGACGCATGAAATATCTACATTGCGGATTCGCTGCACATGCCACCCTCCAACAACAAACGGCCTACGGTCAGTCACGAAAGGCATGTTTGTGTGCATACGGATAAATAAATGCAATACGAAGTAACAAGTGTACGCAGCTACATTGTGACTCATTTAAGGCCTGCCCTATAAAATGGAAAGATGAAGTACACAATAAGAGGTTAATAAGGCTGATTAGAGAATCTAGCAAAACAGTAAAACTCACAATTTCACACGTGCTTCACCTCTACCTCCAACAACGCCCAATCTTGACGAACGGAAGATGTCATTTTGGTCAGGTGGCTGAGATCGATTAATTATTACAAATTATTATTCGCATAATCACTTATTATTCTTTTTTATAAGAATATTGCTTATATTAATATTCAGGCTCAGAATCATCCAGAATTTTAGAATATTATAAGAATACAGGCACCACGGAGCGTTGAGAAAAGTGAGGGGTCTAAAAAATGGGGGGGGGGCTAAAATCGTATAAAAAGAGGCTTTTCTGGTAGTTTGATACTTAATATTTGGCTAAAGCCCCCCCAGCCCCTGCTGCTCCACGGTGCCTGGAATATTGCTCAGCCTCAACTAGCATAATTTTTTCATATTTTTTTACAGTTGCAACAGAGCATTGCATGACCAACATATCTATTTTTTTCATAAAGGTCTGGTTTCTATTTGAAGGCAAACCAATTTTCATCTGAAAGAATAAAATAATTTAGAAAACAGGAATACCTTCCTAAGAATACATCTAGGCTCAAAAATAACAATTTCTGAAGATTATCGAAGCTGGGAAAAATATTATAGTATGCTTATAAATAAGAGTGTAGCACCTTTAGCAGAAAAGGCAGTGACAAAAAGTTCCTATAATGATAAGTTTTACAATATGGGCATCTTGTAGGAGCAATTGGTAGAGAAATTACCCTATGAGAGCACCCAGGACCCCCCATAGCTAAAAACCTATCCTTATTCACGTTATATGCCAGGATTATTCTCGTGGTATTCAAGTAGACTCCGATTGCTGTCAAAAAATTTGTGGCAGTTTCAGTTTGTGACATTTGAGCTTAATTGAACAGTTATGCATATTTTGGTCTAAATTTTACGTAAATGGCGGAGTCATTTTAATTCAACTCAAAGGAAAGGTAGGGAAAAGGCAACAGAGGCACCGAGTCTGCACGCCGGCTAACTGTTATACGTTTTTAATAAAAGAATTATTTTATTAAGTCCTTCAAAAATTTAAGAAAATTTAGGGCTGGACTTTGAAACCAGTTGAAAAAATTTGATGTTGAAAATTTCAAAGGAAATTGCCGTGCAAAGGTGAAATTTTTCTTTTCTGTGACAAAAATGTGCTGGACAGGAATTTTCTAAGGTTTTCCTAAGATGCTAAGAAGTGTCTGTATAGAAATTGTCTCCCTTAGGGCTGTTTTTGTGAAGAAATGTAGCACATCATCAAGATAAAATAAAGAGCTGTTCGCGATTTTATCTCAAGCATATTTATAGCATTTCATCTTCTCGATCACATTCAATTTCCAATTTTATGTTAAGAAAGTGTTAAGAAAGTTTTAGTGCTTGAACTAGGAAATAGCTAAGAAAGTTTGAAAGCTGGGCTGAAAAGAGCTTTCTTGTAAAATAATGTGTATTGCTAATCATGACTGGGAACGAGATCCAACATTAGTTCATTAAAAGAAGATCACTTATTTAAAGGACAAGTGACACACTTTTCACCCTATCGTTTCTTTTCATTAACTTATAGATCATCTTTTAGAAGTAAGTTTTTCCTGGTTTGGAACAAAAAATTCTAATCAGGGGGCGCAGGGGGCGCGATTTTGCTTTGTATCACGTGACCCTATGACGTACATTGTGATAACTCAGAATTTTCCTGTAATTGATAGAGAGTTTACGAAACACGACGCGACAGGTCCAGACGAACTGTATTCGTTTACAAGCGTGTTGTAAACGTTAATATTGCACTCTATACCAGTAGCAGCAATAACAAATTATCACAATCTACGTCACGGTGTCACGTGATTCATTTCCCGCCATAATTTCAAATGGGTTTTTAAGTGGGAAAATGAAATCAGAAAGGAAAAATATTTCAACAACACTCTCATACAGCATTATACTTTAAGTTAAAAGAAAAAAAAAATTTGGCGCCAAAAGCGTGTCACTTGTCCTTTAAAAAAAGATTTTTTTGAGATCAGTGGTTGGCACTGAAATAAGTTTATCATAAATATTCAAAGAGAGGCCGTTTGGATACGAGGACGTCCACTTTGGTGCATCAAATATGGCGCAGGCAGAATTGAGAGATGAAGACTTTCTGGGACTTAGATACAGAAAGAAAGGCAAGGAAACAGATTTCATTTCTATTAGTTTGTCATTTGATGTAAAATGAGGTAGTCTTAAAGTTAGAAATGGTGTGGTGTTACCATGATTCCTTGAAACTGTTTGATAACTATTATGACAAACTACTAACTAGGCCCCAGATTGGAATCTTTGAAAGATGCACCCGGGGGATCTGTTTCACGTCCACGAAAATTGCGCATTTGCAAATTAACTTTTGGTATATAACTTTTGGGTATACATTTCAGAGAAAAACATTAGTAACATCATTAGTGGTGGTAAAAACAATATATATATATAGCAAAGATAAACATTTTTCATTAATTCCTAAAATTAAGAACGAGGGGGAACCCAACCAGGTGAGAATACTTTCCGTATACCAAAGGCTGCACAAAATTTGAAAGTTTTGTTAATTGTAATTAATTAGATCATCCTGTCCCATGTGTATTCTACTCCCAATTTGATAAAAAAATCCTTTGGTATACAAGAAACCAGCCTCGTGTGCAGGGGCGGACACTTGATCAAATATTGGGGGGAAAGCCTATTGTTTTCCCATTGTTTTAGAAAAAAGACGATTGTTCTCCAAAGTATTAGGGGACAGTGCAGCTGGAAGAATCATTTTAATAGAAATTGCGTGGCTGCAACTGCGGCTAATACTTGATGTGCAGGGGGGTAGGGGGATTTATCCCCTGCACAAGGCAAAAATTCCAATCTGGACTAGGACCAGTCTATTTTTATTTACAATTTTACATACAAGACGTATTCAAATGATACAGATTCCTGTGGGTGCACTAAGAGGTTGTATCTCATGAAGGTGCCATCCTTACTTCTGTGACTGCAGATAAGCCAGTTTAGGCGTCTATAAAAATATGTTGCGTTTAGGTCCTTATTGCCCTCTCAAAACGAAATCTTGTCGGGTTTTCCAAAATTAGAAAAATCTAACTAATCCAATTGGTAATGTCAAGTAGAGGCTATTAATAAAAAGCATGTACGCATGTATGTTTACCTTCTCTATGCTTTCACCAGTGGCCAGAACGACCTGGTACCAAAAAAACTACATTAAAATGACCAATTTTGACTTCAACTTCCATGATGCAGCTTCATCAAGCACTTTATGGGATGGGTTGAAGACGTGCTCAATCCAGGGGGTGAGTTAAAGACATATTATCAAGACGTGAGGAAGAACTTTTTCGTTATCTCCTTCACAATGGCTTTCTATAGAATTCAGAGGTATGTTTGTCCAAAATCAGACAAAAGGATATTCAAATGCAATGAGAGCAGCGTACACTGACTTTGATTGTTCAATTGTGGAGACATTCAAACATATTTCTTATCATTTAAAAAAAACCTGACAATTTTTTTGACTTTCCGAATCAGGATTTTGCTGGAAAACGGAGTCGGCCGGTCGATGCGAAAACGCAACATATTTTTGATAGCCACCTTATCAGATACCATTTTTATTTTACATTAGAGGAATTCATATACATTCCCCACTTCCCTCACAAAAGTATTGCACCACTTTGAAGGAAGGAAATTGGTGCAAGAATTATCGAAAGCTATTGTTATGCGAATTGAATGTGCTTTTAAGTGGCGAATGGGAGTGGATTGGAAGTGAAACAACCACCAATCAAAACTTCAATCTTTTTAGAGCACTTTTTTTAAAATAATAGTTTCAAAACATCTTTTAAAAGTTTCAAATTTTAATATTTTGACGGGAGCTGTGAACTTTTGAAACCGCTTTATGCCGTCTTAAATTGATTGCATATAATTGGGCAATGTGTTATTGTGAAATTTCATTCCAAACCTGAAAAATTCTTTTAATCAACAATTCTTTGGTTCTTCAAGAACCTTTTAAACCATGGTTCGTAATGTTTTTCATACAAAGCCAAACATTTTCAATGATGTACAAATCTGGACTTGATGGACACCACAGAAAAACTTGAATTCTTCTTGTTTGGAAACAAATTGTTGTAAAAATGGTTTCCTTTTACGCAGGTAAATTTTTATTTTACATTTGTGTAAGACACTCATTATTTTTTGTTTGGAAAAATTTTGAGCTGCAAAACTTTGCTCAGCGTTGAGTTTCATGTCTTTTACTGTCCTTTGATGTGGAATGGTGAAATAAAACAGACAAATTCGCTCCCCCTCTAACATCAATTTTTTTGTTTACCCACTTCTCTGTTTATTACTACTGAAACACTGAAACAATTCCACCCAATTCATGCATTCAAATGTTTTGTATTGTCGAAATGTTGACAAAAAGTGCTGCCATTTTAAACAAGGTGGTGCAATACTTTTGTGAGGGGAGTGTAGAGCTTGTATACTTTGCTTTATTTTTTTGAAAGGTCTAATTTCTACTTTCTATTATTTTGGGGCAAAGATTCTATGATTCTATGTAAACTGGCAATTAATCAACTACCTACTAGGCAGTCTGGCAGGGAAAAGGAAATCTTCATGTGTAAACCTAGAGATAGAAAACTTAGACCAAGGGACTTTCATTGCTACACAAGTAATGGTGCAAAGAAAAACATGCTCAGAACTGCAAGTATCCGACTTAATGCTCTAGAAAGTTTGAGCAGTGAAGCAAAGTTTATAGATTTCCATTATTTATAGCTATGACTGCGGAGTGTGACAGAATAACTCAGTTATTTTGCATATTTCTAGATAGTTCTTGAGACATTATTAGCTAGAAAGGAACCAAGATAAACAATGTTAAAGACATATAATGGTAATAAGATCTCTTTTTCAAGTGTCAGTTATTATTTTTAGAAATGCAAGCCACTTCTAAAGAGATGGCAGATGCGCAGTTGCCTTTACACTTGCGAGATTACTGTGCTCATCTTTTAATTCCACTGCAAAAATGCCAACTTGATAATAAATTTATTCCATGGAGATGTAAACATGAGGAGCATTTGTGGCAAGAATGCCAACTGGAGGAGTAAGTAAACAACATTTATTTACATGTAACAAGTGTAGGAATATCAAACAAAATATACACTATAAGGAATTAGATTCGTTACGATTGACAAATTCTAAAGCCTATAAATTTCAATTGTATTCATCACTATTCAATTGTAGTCATCAATTGTAGTCATCAATGACTCGACTCTCGAAGTATTGACTTTCATTTACGATTTTCTCAAAAAACTAAAGCCCCAAGTGGCTAATTCAAGACTTTAAAGACTCTGATGTAATGAACTGCAGCATAAATTAGGTTAAAAATAATTTTTGATCCATATAGAAACACTTAATTTTACATGGCTTTTTCATCCACACAAAGACATTTGGTGCATACTGAAATTTAATATTTTTCATATACTAACTGGAAAAATGTTAGATTAATTTTTGTGTTGACATGTTAACACACCTTGAATTCTCAACTTTGCTGAGCATTCTTGTTTATTGATATAGTTATTACTTGAGAATGAAATTGAAAGAAAGAATAACAAAGACGAAGAAAGAGGAATCAAAATAGCTTGAAAACTCTGATGATTGCGGTAAAGACTTGTTTGACTTGTGAAGAAATGTGAATTGGATTTTAGCTTTGTTGATTATTGATTGTTTCCTACTTGTTGTTGTTGTAGGAGTGAGAGGCTTTTCTCCTTTAGTTAAACATTCAAGCAACATTATAAAGATATGTCACGGTAATGAGTTGTAAGTTCTTTTCTCTTTTCTGGATATCAATTTCTGGATATCAATAGGTTTCAAAGTAATTTTTAAAAAAGGACTTCCTAAATCCCTATACCAAAATGAAATCCTCCTATCTAAACACTGTACATTATAACTCCTGTTTAACTTTGACAAGTAACTGAAAGTTTGATATCCTAGGCCTCACGAGCAAAGCAAACATTGAATTTCACAAAACCTTGTTAAATACTAGTTTATAACAATCATACCTTCCCAAATACGAGTCTTGTTCTTCATACCAAAAATTTAAAACATGTAAAACATAACCATTAGTATTTTGCAAAAAAATGTGTCTTCATCCTTGCTTTTGCAAGCCTATAGCCTGGCATTTTTCAGAAAATGACCACGAAATCTTACACTGAAAAAGCGATTTATTTCAGCTAGAAATCAAACAATGATGAAACTTTACAGTTTAGAAGTAACAAATGCTTGTGTAGAGTATGCGCAGTGTGGTTTTAGGCGAAAAAAAAATTTCACCAAATTTGACCATTTTTGCAAGGCTATAGCCTTACATTTTTTCAAAAAATGACCCCAAAATCAGACAGTGATAAAGCCACTTATCTGAGCTAGAAATTAAAAAATGATAAAACTTTACAGTTTAGAAGTAATAACTGGTTATGTAGAGTATGCGCAATGTGGTTTTAGCCGAAAAAAAATTTCATGAAATTTGACCATTTTTGCAAGCCTATAGCCCGGCATTTTTCAGAAAATGACCCCGAAATCTGACACTGAAAAAGCGATTTATTTCAGCTAGAAATTAAACAATGTTGAAACTTTACAGTTTAGAAGTAATAACTGGTTATGTAGAGTATGCGCAATGTGGTTTTAGCCCAAAAAAAATTTCAAGAAATTTGACCATTTTTGCAAGGCTATAACCTTACATTTTTTCAAAAAATGACCCCGAAATCTGACACTGAAAAAGCGATTTATTTCAGCTAGAAATTGAACAATGATTAAACTTTACAGTTTAGAAGTAATAACTGGTTATGTAGAGTATGCTCAATGTGGTTTTAGGCGAAAAAAAATTTCAAGAAATTTCACCATTTTTGCGAGGCTATAACCTTACATTTTTTCAAAAAATGACCCCGAAATCTAACACTGAAAAAGCGATTTATTTCAGCTAGAAATTGAAGAATGATGAAACTTTACAGTTTAGAAGTAATAACTGGTTATGTAGAGTATGCGCAATGTGGTTTTAGGCCAAAAAAAATTTCAAGAAATTTGACCATTTTTGCAAGGCTATAACCTTACATTTTTTCAAAAAATGACCCCGAAATCTGACACTGAAAAAGCGATTTATTTCAGCTAGAAATTAGACAATGATGAAACTTTACAGTTTAGAAGTAACAACTGGTTCTGTAGAGTATGCGCAGTGCGGTTTTAGGCGAAAAAAAAATTTCATCAAATTTGACCATTTTTGCAAGGCTATAGCCTTACTTTTTGTCAAAAAATGACCCCGAAATCTGACACTGAAAAAGCGATTTATTTCAGCTAGAAATTGAACAATGATGAAACTTTACAGTTTAGAAGTAACAACTGGTTCTGTAGAGTATGCGCAGTGCGGTTTTAGGCGAAAAAAAAATTTCATCAAATTTGACCATTTTTGCAAGGCTATAGCCTTACTTTTTGTCAAAAAATGACCCCGAAATCAGACAGTGATAAAGCGATTTATTTCCGCTAGAAATTAGACAATGATGAAACTTTACAGTTTAGAAGTAATAACTGGTTATGTAGAGTATGCGCAATGTGGTTTTAGCCGAAAAAAAATTTCAAGAAATTTGACCATTTTTGCAAGGCTATAACCTTACATTTTTTCAAAAACAGACCCCGAAATCAGACAGTGATAAAGCCACTTATCTCAGCTAGAAATTAAATAATGATGAAACTTTACAGTTTAGAAGTAATAACTGGTTATGTAGAGTATGCGCAATGTGGTTTTAGCCCAAAAAAAATTTCAAGAAATTTGACCATTTTTGCAAGGCTATAACCTTACATTTTTTCAAAAAATGAACCCGAAATCTGACACTGAAAAAGCGATTTATTTCAGCTAGAAATTGAACAATGATGAAACTTTACAGTTTAGAAGTAAAAACTGGTTATGTAGTGTATGCGCAATGTGGTTTTAGGCGAAAAAAAATTTCAAGAAATTTGACCATTTTTGCAAGGCTATAACCTTACATTTTTTCAAAAAAGACCCCGAAATCTGACACTTTAAAAGCGATTTATTTCAAATAGAAATTAAACAATGATGAAACTTTACAGTTTAGAAGTAATAACTGGTTATGTAGAGTATACGCAATGTGGTTTTAGCCGAAAAAAAATTTCAAGAAATTTGACCATTTTTGCAAGGCTATAACCTTACATTTTTTCAAAAAATGACCCCGAAATCTGACACTGAAAAAGCGATTTATTTCAGCTAGAAATTAGACAATGATCAAACTTTACAGTTTAGAAGTAATAACTGGTTATGTAGAGTATACGCAATGTGGTTTTAGGCAAAAAAAATTTCAAGAAATTTGGCCATTTTTGCAAGGCTATAACCTTACATTTTTTCAAAGAATGACCCCGAAATCTGACACTGAAAAAGCGATTTATTTCAGCTAGAAATTAGACAATGATGAAACTTTACAGTTTAGAAGTAATAACTGGTTATGTAGAGTATGCGCAATGTGGTTTTAGGCGAAAAAAAATTTCAAGAAATTTGACCGTTTTTGCAAGGCTGTAACCTTACATTTTTTCAAAAAATGACCCCGAAATCTGACACTGAAAAAGCGATTTATTTCAGCTAGAAATTGAACAATGATGAAACTTTACAGTTTAGAAGTAATAACTGGTTATGTAGAGTATGCGCAATGAGGTTATAGGCGAGAAAAAATTTGACCATTTTTGCAAGCCTATAGCCCGGCATTTTTCAAAAAATGACCCCGAAATCTGACACTGAAAAAGCGATTTATTTCAGCTAGAAATTAGACAATGATGAAACTTTACAGTTTAGAAGTAACAACTGGTTCTGTAGAGTATGCGCAGTGCGGTTTTAGGCGAAAAAAAAATTTCATCAAATTTGACCATTTTTGCAAGGCTATAGCCTTACTTTTTGTCAAAAAATGACCCCGAAATCTGACACTGAAAAAGCGATTTATTTCAGCTAGAAATTGAACAATGATGAAACTTTACAGTTTAGAAGTAACAACTGGTTCTGTAGAGTATGCGCAGTGCGGTTTTAGGCGAAAAAAAAATTTCATCAAATTTGACCATTTTTGCAAGGCTATAGCCTTACTTTTTGTCAAAAAATGACCCCGAAATCAGACAGTGATAAAGCGATTTATTTCCGCTAGAAATTAGACAATGATGAAACTTTACAGTTTAGAAGTAATAACTGGTTATGTAGAGTATGCGCAATGTGGTTTTAGCCGAAAAAAAATTTCAAGAAATTTGACCATTTTTGCAAGGCTATAACCTTACATTTTTTCAAAAAATGACCCCGAAATCTGACACTGAAAAAGCGATTTATTTCAGCTAGAAATTGAACAATGATGAAACTTTACAGTTTAGAAGTAAAAACTGGTTATGTAGTGTATGCGCAATGTGGTTTTAGCCGAAAAAAAATTTCAAGAAATTTGACCATTTTTGCAAGGCTATAACCTTACATTTTTTCAAAAAATGACCCCGAAATCTGACACTTTAAAAGCGATTTATTTCAAATAGAAATTAAACAATGATGAAACTTTACAGTTTAGAAGTAATAACTGGTTATGTAGAGTATACGCAATGTGGTTTTAGCCGAAAAAAAATTTCAAGAAATTTGACCATTTTTGCAAGGCTATAACCTTACATTTTTTCAAAAAATGACCCCGAAATCTGACACTGAAAAAGCGATTTATTTCAGCTAGAAATTAGACAATGATCAAACTTTACAGTTTAGAAGTAATAACTGGTTATGTAGAGTATACGCAATGTGGTTTTAGGCAAAAAAAATTTCAAGAAATTTGGCCATTTTTGCAAGGCTATAACCTTACATTTTTTCAAAGAATGACCCCGAAATCTGACACTGAAAAGCGATTTATTTCAGCTAGAAATTAGACAATGATGAAACTTTACAGTTTAGAAGTAATAACTGGTTATGTAGAGTATGCGCAATGTGGTTTTAGGCGAAAAAAAATTTCAAGAAATTTGACCGTTTTTGCAAGGCTATAACCTTACATTTTTTCAAAAAATGACCCCGAAATCTGACACTGAAAAAGCGATTTATTTCAGCTAGAAATTAGACAATGATGAAACTTTACAGTTTAGAAGTAATAACTGGTTATGTAGAGTATGCGCAATGAGGTTATAGGCGAGAAAAAATTTGACCATTTTTGCAAGCCTATAGCCCGGCATTTTTCAGAAAATGACCCCGAAATCTGACACTGAAAAAGCGATTTATTTCAGCTAGAAATTAGACAATGATGAAACTTTACAGTTTAGAAGTAATAACTAGTTATGTAGAGTATGCGCAATGAGGTTATAGGCGAGAAAAAATTTGACCATTTTTGCAAGCCTATAGCCCGGCATTTTTCAGAAAATGACCCCGAAATCTGACACTGAAAAAGCGATTTATTTCAGCTAGAAATTAGACAATGATGAAACTTTACAGTTTAGAAGTAACAACTGGTTCTGTAGAGTATGCGCAGTGCGGTTTTAGGCGAAAAAAAAATTTCATCAAATTTGACCATTTTTGCAAGGCTATAGCCTTACTTTTATTCAAAAAATGACCCCGAAATCAGACAGTGATAAAGCGATTTATTTCAGCTAGAAATTAAACAATGATGAAACTGTACAGTTTAGAAGTAATAACTGGTTATGTAGAGTATGCGCAATGTGGTTTTAGCCAAAAAAAAATTTTCAGAAATTTGACCATTTTTGCAAGGCTATAACCTTACATTTTTTCAAAAAATGACCCCGAAATCTGACACTGAAAAAGCGATTTATTTCAGCTAGAAATTGAACAATGATGAAACTTTACAGTTTAGAAGTAATAACTGGTTATGTAGAGTATGCGCAATGTGGTTTTAGCCGAAAAAAAATTTCAAGAAATTTGACCATTTTTGCAAGGCTATAACCTTACATTTTTTCAAAAAATGACCCCGAAATCTGACACTTTAAAAGCGATTTATTTCAAATAGAAATTAAACAATGATGAAACTTTACAGTTTAGAAGTAATAACTGGTTATGTAGAGTATACGCAATGTGGTTTTAGCCGAAAAAAAATTTCAAGAAATTTGACCATTTTTGCAAGGCTATAACCTTACATTTTTTCAAAAAATGACCCCGAAATCTGACACTGAAAAAGCGATTTATTTCAGCTAGAAATTAGACAATGATCAAACTTTACAGTTTAGAAGTAATAACTGGTTATGTAGAGTATACGCAATGTGGTTTTAGGCAAAAAAAATTTCAAGAAATTTGGCCATTTTTGCAAGGCTATAACCTTACATTTTTTCAAAGAATGACCCCGAAATCTGACACTGAAAAAGCGATTTATTTCAGCTAGAAATTAGACAATGATGAAACTTTACAGTTTAGAAGTAATAACTGGTTATGTAGAGTATGCGCAATGTGGTTTTAGGCGAAAAAAAATTTCAAGAAATTTGACCGTTTTTGCAAGGCTGTAACCTTACATTTTTTCAAAAAATGACCCCGAAATCTGACACTGAAAAAGCGATTTATTTCAGCTAGAAATTGAACAATGATGAAACTTTACAGTTTAGAAGTAATAACTGGTTATGTAGAGTATGCGCAATGAGGTTATAGGCGAGAAAAAATTTGACCATTTTTGCAAGCCTATAGCCCGGCATTTTTCAAAAAATGACCCCGAAATCTGACACTGAAAAAGCGATTTATTTCAGCTAGAAATTAGACAATGATGAAACTTTACAGTTTAGAAGTAACAACTGGTTCTGTAGAGTATGCGCAGTGCGGTTTTAGGCGAAAAAAAAATTTCATCAAATTTGACCATTTTTGCAAGGCTATAGCCTTACTTTTTGTCAAAAAATGACCCCGAAATCTGACACTGAAAAAGCGATTTATTTCAGCTAGAAATTGAACAATGATGAAACTTTACAGTTTAGAAGTAACAACTGGTTCTGTAGAGTATGCGCAGTGCGGTTTTAGGCGAAAAAAAAATTTCATCAAATTTGACCATTTTTGCAAGGCTATAGCCTTACTTTTTGTCAAAAAATGACCCCGAAATCAGACAGTGATAAAGCGATTTATTTCCGCTAGAAATTAGACAATGATGAAACTTTACAGTTTAGAAGTAATAACTGGTTATGTAGAGTATGCGCAATGTGGTTTTAGCCGAAAAAAAATTTCAAGAAATTTGACCATTTTTGCAAGGCTATAACCTTACATTTTTTCAAAAAATGACCCCGAAATCTGACACTGAAAAAGCGATTTATTTCAGCTAGAAATTGAACAATGATGAAACTTTACAGTTTAGAAGTAAAAACTGGTTATGCAGTGTATGCGCAATGTGGTTTTAGCCGAAAAAAAATTTCAAGAAATTTGTCCATTTTTGCAAGGCTATAACCTTACATTTTTTCAAAAAATGACCCCGAAATCTGACACTGAAAAAGCGATTTATTTCAAATAGAAATTAAACAATGATGAAACTTTACAGTTTAGAAGTAATAACTGGTTATGTAGAGTATGCGCAATGTGGTTTTAGCCGAAAAAAAATTTCAAGAAATTTGACCATTTTTGCAAGGCTATAACCTTATATTTTTTCAAAAAATGACCCCGAAATCTGACACTTTAAAAGCGATTTATTTCAAATAGAAATTAAACAATGATGAAACTTTACAGTTTAGAAGTAATAACTGGTTATGTAGAGTATACGCAATGTGGTTTTAGCCGAAAAAAAATTTCAAGAAATTTGACCATTTTTGCAAGGCTATAACCTTACATTTTTTCAAAAAATGACCCCGAAATCTGACACTGAAAAAGCGATTTATTTCAGCTAGAAATTAGACAATGATCAAACTTTACAGTTTAGAAGTAATAACTGGTTATGTAGAGTATACGCAATGTGGTTTTAGGCAAAAAAAATTTCAAGAAATTTGGCCATTTTTGCAAGGCTATAACCTTACATTTTTTCAAAGAATGACCCCGAAATCTGACACTGAAAAAGCGATTTATTTCAGCTAGAAATTAGACAATGATGAAACTTTACAGTTTAGAAGTAATAACTGGTTATGTAGAGTATGCGCAATGTGGTTTTAGGCGAAAAAAAATTTCAAGAAATTTGACCGTTTTTGCAAGGCTATAACCTTACATTTTTTCAAAAAATGACCCCGAAATCTGACACTGAAAAAGCGATTTATTTCAGCTAGAAATTAGACAATGATGAAACTTTACAGTTTAGAAGTAATAACTGGTTATGTAGAGTATGCGCAATGAGGTTATAGGCGAGAAAAAATTTGACCATTTTTGCAAGCCCGGCATTTTTCAGAAAATGACCCCGAAATCTGACACTGAAAAAGCGATTTATTTCAGCTAGAAATTAGACAATGATGAAACTTTACAGTTTAGAAGTAACAACTGGTTCTGTAGAGTATGCGCAGTGCGGTTTTAGGCGAAAAAAAAATTTCATCAAATTTGACCATTTTTGCAAGGCTATAGCCTTACTTTTATTCAAAAAATGACACCGAAATCAGACAGTGATAAAGCGATTTATTTCAGCTAGAAATTAAACAATGATGAAACTGTACAGTTTAGAAGTAATAACTGGTTATGTAGAGTATGCGCAATGTGGTTTTAGCCAAAAAAAAATTTTCAGAAATTTGACCATTTTTGCAAGGCTATAACCTTACATTTTTTCAAAAAATGACCCCGAAATCTGACACTGAAAAAGCGATTTATTTCAGCTAGAAATTGAACAATGATGAAACTTTACAGTTTAGAAGTAATAACTGGTTATGTAGAGTATGCGCAATGTGGTTTTAGCCGAAAAAAAATTTCAAGAAATTTGACCATTTTTGCAAGGCTATAACCTTACATTTTTTCAAAAAATGACCCCGAAATCTCACACTGAAAAAGCGATTTATTTCAGCTAGAAATTGAACAATGATGAAACTTTACAGTTTAGAAGTAAAAACTGGTTATGTAGAGTATGCGCAATGTGGTTTTAGCCGAAAAAAAATTTCAAGAAATTTGACCATTTTTGCAAGGCTATAACCTTACATTTTTTCAAAAAATGACCCCGAAATCTGACACTGAAAAAGCGATTTTTTTCATCTAGAAATTAAACAATGTTGAAACTTTACAGTTTAGAAGTAACAACTGTTTCTGTAGAGTATGCGCAGTGCGGTTTTAGGCGAAAAAAAAATTTCATCAAATTTGACCATTTTTGCCTTACTTTTTTTCAAAAAATGACCCCGAAATCAGACAATGATAAAGCGATTTATTTCAGCTAGAAATTAGACAATGATGAAACTTTACAGTTAAGAAGTAATAACTGATGATGTAGAGTATGCGCAATGTGGTTTTAGGCGAAAAAAAATTTCAAGAAATTTGGCCATTTTTGCAAGGCTATAACCTTACATTTTTTCCCAAAATGACCCCGAAATCTGACACTGAAAAAGCGATTTATTTCAGCTAGAAATTATACAATGATGAAACTTTACAGTTTAGAAGTACTAACTGGTTATGTAGAGTATGCGCAATGTGGTTTTAGGCGAAAAAAAATTTCAAGAAATTTGGCCATTTTTGCAAGGCTATAACCTTACATTTTTTCCAAAAATGACCCCGAAATCTGACACTGAAAAAGCGATTTATTTCAGCTAGAAATTATACAATGATGAAACTTTACAGTTCAGAAGTAATAACTGCTTATGTAGAGTATGCGCAATGTGGTTTTAGGCGAAAAAAAATTTCAAGAAATTTGGCCATTTTTGCAAGGCTATAACCTTACATTTTTTCCAAAAATGACCCCGAAATCTGACACTGAAAAAGCGATTTATTTCAGCTAGAAATTAGACAATGTTGAAACTTTACAGTTTAGAAGTAACAACTGTTTCTGTAGAGTATGCGCAGTGCGGTTTTAGGCGAAAAAAAAATTTCATCAAATTTGACCATTTTTGCCTTACTTTTTTTCAAAAAATGACCCCGAAATCAGACAATGATAAAGCGATTTATTTCAGCTAGAAATTAGACAATGATGAAACTTTACAGTTAAGAAGTAATAACTGATGATGTAGAGTATGCGCAATGTGGTTTTAGGCGAAAAAAAATTTCAAGAAATTTGGCCATTTTTGCAAGGCTATAACCTTACATTTTTTCCCAAAATGACCCCGAAATCTGACACTGAAAAAGCGATTTATTTCAGCTAGAAATTATACAATGATGAAACTTTACAGTTTAGAAGTACTAACTGGTTATGTAGAGTATGCGCAATGTGGTTTTAGGCGAAAAAAAATTTCAAGAAATTTGGCCATTTTTGCAAGGCTATAACCTTACATTTTTTCCAAAAATGACCCCGAAATCTGACACTGAAAAAGCGATTTATTTCAGCTAGAAATTATACAATGATGAAACTTTACAGTTTAGAAGTAATAACTGGTTATGTAGAGTATGCGCAATGTGGTTTTAGGCGAAAAAAAATTTCACGAAATTTGGCCATTTTTGCAAGGCTATAACCTTACATTTTTTCCAAAAATGACCCCGAAATCTGACACTGAAAAAGCGATTTATTTCAGCTAGAAATTGAACAATGATGAAACTTTACAGTTAAGAAGTAATAACTGGTTATGTAGAGTATGCGCAATGTGGTTTTAGCCCAAAAAAAATTTCAAGAAATTTGACCATTTTTGCAAGGCTATAACCTTACATTTTTTCCAAAAATGACCCCGAAATCTGACACTGAAAAAGCGATTTATTTCAGCTAGAAATTGAACAATGAAGAAACTTTACAGTTAAGAAGTAATAACTGGTTATGTAGAGTATGCGCAATGTGGTTTTAGGCGAAAAAAAATTTCAAGAAAGTTTGCCATTTTTGCAAGGCTTTAACCTTACATTTTTCCAAAAATGACCCCGAAATCTGACACTGAAAAAGCGATTTATTTCAGCTAGAAATTGAACAATGATGAAACTTTACAGTTTAGAAGTAATAACTGGTTATGTAGAGTATGCGCAATGTGGTTTTAGGCGAAAAAAAATTTCAAGAAATTTGACCATTTTTGCAAGACTATAACCTTACATTTTTTCAAAAAATGACCCCGAAAACTGACACTGAAAAAGCGATTTATTTCAGCTAGAAATTGAACAATGATGAAACTTTACAGTTAAGAAGTAATAACTGGTTATGTAGAGTATGCGCAATGTAGTTTTAGGCGAAAAAAAATTTCAAGAAATTTGGCCATTTTTGCAAGGCTATAACCTTACATTTTTTACAAAAATGACCCCGAAATCTGACACTGAAAAAGCGATTTATTTCAGCTAAAAATTAGACAATGATGAAACTTTACAGTTTAGAAGTAATAACTGGTTATGTAGAGTATGCACAATGTGGTTTTAGGCGAAAAAAAATTTTATCAAATTTGACAATTTTTGCAAGGCTATAACCTTACATTTTTTCCAAAAATGACCCCGAAATCTGACACTGAAAAAGCGATTTATTTCAGCTAGAAATTGAGCAATGATGAAACTTTACAGTTAAGAAGTAATAACTGGTTATGTAGAGTATGCGCAATGTGGTTTTAGGCGAAAAAAAATTTCATCAAATTTGAACACTTTTGCAAGGCTATAACCTTACATTTTTTCAAAAAATGACCCCGAAATCAGACAGTGATAAAGCCACTTATCTCAGCTAGAAATTGAACAGTGATGAAACTTTACAGTTTAGAAGTAATAACTGGTTATGTAGAGTATGCGCAATGTGGTATTAGGTGAAAAAAAATTTCATCAAATTTGAACACTTTTGCAAGGCTATAACCTTACATTTTTTCAAAAAATGACCCCGAAATCAGACAGTGATAAAGCGATTTATTTCAGCTAGAAATTGAACAGTGATGAAACTTTACAGTTTAGAAGTAATAACTGGTTATGTAGAGTATGCGCAATGTGGTATTAGGTGAAAAAAAATTTCAAGAAATTTGGCCATTTTTGCAAGGCTATAACCTTACATTTTTTCCAAAAATGACCCCGAAATCTGACACTGAAAAAGCGATTTATTTCAGCTAGAAGTTGAACAATGATGAAACTTTACAGTTAAGAAGTAATAACTGGTTATGTAGAGTATGCGCAATGTGGTTTTAGGCGAAAAAAAATTTCAAGAAATTTGACCACTTTTGCAAGGCTATAACCTTACATTTTTTCCAAAAATGACCCCGAAATCTGACACTGAAAAAGCGATTTATTTCTGCTAGAAATTGAACAATGATGAAACTTTACAGTTTAGAAGTAATAACTGGTAATGTAGAGTATGCGCAATGTGGTTTTAGGCGAAAAAAAATTTCAAGAATTTTGACCATTTTTACAAGGCTATAACCTTACATTTTTTCAAAAAATGACCCCGAAATCTGACACTGAAAAAGCGATTTATTTCAGCTAGAAATTGAACAATGATGAAACTTTACAGTTTAGAAGTAATAACTGGTTATGTAGAGTATGCGCAATGTGGTTTTAGGCGAAAAAAAATTTTATCAAATTTGAACACTTTTGCAAGCCTATAACCTTACATTTTTTCAAAAAATGACCCCGAAATCAGACAGTGATAAAGCCACTTATCTCAGCTAGAAATTAAATAATGATGAAACTTTACAGTTTAGAAGTAATAACTGGTTATGTAGAGTATGTGCAATGTGGTTTTAGGCGAAAAAAAATTTCAAGAAATTTGACCATTTTTGCAAGGCTATAACCTTACATTTTTTCCAAAAATGACCCCGAAATCTGACACTGAAAAAGCGATTTATTTCAGCTAGAAATTAAATAATGATGAAACTTTACAGTTTAGAAGTAATAACTGGTTATGTAGAGTATGCGCAATGTGGTATTAGGTGAAAAAAAATTTCAAGAAATTTGGCCATTTTTGCAAGGCTATAACCTTACATTTTTTCCAAAAATGACCCCGAAATCTGACACTGAAAAAGCGATTTATTTCAGCTAGAAGTTGAACAATGATGAAACTTTACAGTTAAGAAGTAATAACTGGTTATGTAGAGTATGCGCAATGTGGTTTTAGGCGAAAAAAGATTTCAAGAAATTTGACCATTTTTGCAAGGCTATAACCTTACATTTTTTCCAAAAATGACCCCGAAATCTGACACTGAAAAAGCGATTTATTTCAGCTAGAAATTATACAATGATGAAACTTTACAGTTAAGAAGTAATAACTGGTTATGTAGAGTATGTGCAATGTGGTTTTAGGCGAAAAAAAATTTCAAGAAATTTGACCATTTTTGCAAGGCTATAACCTTACATTTTTTCAAAAAATGACCCCGAAATCTGACACTGAAAAAGCGATTTATTTCAGCTAGAAATTGAACAATGATGAAACTTTACAGTTTAGAAGTAATAACTGGTTATGTAGAGTATGTGCAATGTGGTTTTAGGCGAAAAAAAATTTCAAGAAATTTGACCATTTTTGCAAGGCTATAACCTTACATTTTTTCCAAAAATGACCCCGAAATCTGACACTGAAAAAGCGATTTATTTCAGCTAGAAATTAAATAATGATGAAACTTTACAGTTTAGAAGTAATAACTGGTTATGTAGAGTATGCGCAATGTGGTTTTAGGCGAAAAAAAATTTCAAGAAAGTTTGCCACTTTTGCAAGGCTATAACCTTACATTTTTTCAAAAAATGACCCCGAAATCTGACACTGAAAAAGCGATTTATTTCAGCTAGAAATTAGACAATGATGAAACTTTACAGTTAAAAAGTAATAACTGGTTATGTAGAGTATGCGCAATGTGGTTTTAGGCGAAAAAAAATTTCAAGAAATTTGACCATTTTTGCAAGACTATAACCTTAGATTTTTTCCAAAAATGACCCCGAAATCTGACACTGAAAAAGCGATTTATTTCAGCTAGAAATTATACAATGATGAAACTTTACAGTTAAGAAGTAATAACGGGTTATGTAGAGTATGTGCAATGTGGTTTTAGGCGAAAAAAAATTTCAAGAAATTTGACCATTTTTGCAAGACTATAACCTTAGATTTTTTCCAAAAATGACCCCGAAATCTGACACTGAAAAAGCGATTTATTTCAGCTAGAAATTAAATAATGATGAAACTTTACAGTTTAAAAGTAATAACTGGTTATGTAGAGTATGTGCAATGTGGTTTTAGGCGAAAAAAAATTTCAAGAAATTTGGCCATTTTTGCAAGGCTATAACCTTACATTTTTTCCAAAAATAACCCCGAAATATGACACTGAAAAAGCGATTTATTTCAGCTAGAAATTGGACAATGCTGAAACTTTACAGTTAAGAAGTAATAACGGGTTATGTAGAGTATGCACAATGTGGTTTTAGGCGAAAAAAAATTTAAGAAATTTCACCATTTTTGCAAGGCTATAACCTTACATTTTTTCAAAAAATGACCCCGAAATCTGACACTGAAAAAGCGATTTATTTCAGCTAGAAATTGAACAATGATGAAACTTTACAGTTTAGAAGTAATAACTGGTTATGTAGAGTATGCGCAATGTGGTTTTAGGCGAAAAAAAATTTCAAGAAATTTGACCATTTTTGCAAGGCTATAACCTTACATTTTTTCCAAAAATAACCCCGAAATATGACACTGAAAAAGCGATTTATTTCAGCTAGAAATTGGACAATGCTGAAACTTTACAGTTAAGAAGTAATAACGGGTTATGTAGAGTATGCACAATGTGGTTTTAGGCGAAAAAAAATTTAAGAAATTTCACCATTTTTGCAAGGCTATAACCTTACATTTTTTCAAAAAATGACCCCGAAATCTGACACTGAAAAAGCGATTTATTTCAGCTAGAAATTGAACAATGATGAAACTTTACAGTTTAGAAGTAATAACTGGTTATGTAGAGTATGCGCAATGTGGTTTTAGGCGAAAAAAAATTTCATCAAATTTGAACACTTTTGCAAGGCTATAACCTTACATTTTTTCCAAAAATGACCCCGAAATCTGACACTGAAAAAGCGATTTATTTCAGCTAGAAATTAGACAATGATGAAACTTTACAGTTAAAAAGTAATAACTGGTTATGTAGAGTATGCGCAATGTGGTTTTAGGCGAAAAAAAATTTCAAGAAATTTGACCATTTTTGCAAGGCTATAACCTTACATTTTTTCCAAAAATGACCCCGAAATCTGACACTGAAAAAGCGATTTATTTCAGCTAGAAATTATACAATGATGAAACTTTACAGTTAAGAAGTAATAACTGGTTATGTAGAGTATGTGCAATGTGGTTTTAGGCGAAAAAAAATTTCAAGAAATTTGACCATTTTTGCAAGGCTATAACCTTACATTTTTTCCAAAAATAACCCCGAAATCTGACATTGAAAAAGCGATTTATTTCAGCTAGAAATTGAACAATGATGAAACTTTACAGTTAAGAAGTAATAACTGGTTATGTAGAGTATGTGCAATGTGGTTTTAGGCGAAAAAAAATTTCAAGAAATTTGACCATTTTTGCAAGGCTATAACCTTACATTTTTTCCAAAAATGACCCCGAAATCTGACACTGAAAAAGCGATTTATTTCAGCTAGAAATTAAATAATGATGAAACTTTACAGTTTAGAAGTAATAACTGGTTATGTAGAGTATGCGCAATGTGGTTTTAGGCGAAAAAAAATTTCAAGAAATTTGCCCATTTTTGCAAGGCTATAACCTTACATTTTTTCAAAAAATGACCCCGAAATCTGACACTGAAAAAGCGATTTATTTCAGCTAGAAATTAGACAATGCTGAAACTTTACAGTTTAGAAGTAATAACGGGTTATGTAGAGTATGCACAATGTGGTTTTAGGCGAAAAAAAATTTTAAGAAATTTGACCATTTTTGCAAGGCTATAACCTTACATTTTTTCAAAAAATGACCCCGAAATCTGACACTGAAAAAGCGATTTATTTCAGCTAGAAATTGAACAATGATGAAACTTTACAGTTTAGAAGTAATAACTGGTTATGTAGAGTATGCGCAATGTGGTTTTAGGCGAAAAAAAATTTCATCAAATTTGACCACTTTTGCAAGGCTATAACCTTACATTTTTTCAAAAAATGACCCCGAAATCTGACACTGAAAAAGCGATTTATTTCAGCTAGAAATTAGACAATGATGAAACTTTACAGTTAAAAAGTAATAACTGGTTATGTAGAGTATGCGCAATGTGGTTTTAGGCGAAAAAAAATTTCAAGAAATTTGACCATTTTTGCAAGACTATAACCTTACATTTTTTCCAAAAATAACCCCGAAATCTGACACTGAAAAAACGATTTATTTCAGCTAGAAATTAGACAATGCTGAAACTTTACAGTTAAGAAGTAATAACGGGTTATGTAGAGTATGCACAATGTGGTTTTAGGCGAAAAAAAATTTAAGAAATTTCACCATTTTTGCAAGGCTATAACCTTACATTTTTTCAAAAAATGACCCCGAAATCTGACACTGAAAAAGCGATTTATTTCAGCTAGAAATTGAACAATGATGAAACTTTACAGTTTAGAAGTAATAACTGGTTATGTAGAGTATGCGCAATGTGGTTTTAGGCGAAAAAAAATTTCATCAAATTTGACCACTTTTGCAAGGCTATAACCTTACATTTTTTCAAAAAATGACCCCGAAATCTGACACTGAAAAAGCGATTTATTTCAGCTAGAAATTAGACAATGATGAAACTTTACAGTTAAAAAGTAATAACTGGTTATGTAGAGTATGCGCAATGTGGTTTTAGGCGAAAAAAAATTTCAAGAAATTTGACCATTTTTGCAAGACTATAACCTTACATTTTTTCCAAAAATAACCCCGAAATCTGACACTGAAAAAACGATTTATTTCAGCTAGAAATTAGACAATGCTGAAACTTTACAGTTAAGAAGTAATAACGGGTTATGTAGAGTATGCACAATGTGGTTTTAGGCGAAAAAAAATTTAAGAAATTTCACCATTTTTGCAAGGCTATAACCTTACATTTTTTCAAAAAATGACCCCGAAATCTGACACTGAAAAAGCGATTTATTTCAGCTAGAAATTGAACAATGATGAAACTTTACAGTTTAGAAGTAATAACTGGTTATGTAGAGTATGCGCAATGTGGTTTTAGGCGAAAAAAAATTTCATCAAATTTGACCACTTTTGCAAGGCTATAACCTTACATTTTTTCCAAAAATGACCCCGAAATCTGACACTGAAAAAGCGATTTATTTCAGCTAGAAATTAGACAATGATGAAACTTTACAGTTAAAAAGTAATAACTGGTTATGTAGAGTATGCGCAATGTGGTTTTAGGCGAAAAAAAATTTCAAGAAATTTGACCATTTTTGCAAGGCTATAACCTTACATTTTTTCCAAAAATGACCCCGAAATCTGACACTGAAAAAGCGATTTATTTCAGCTAGAAATTATACAATGATGAAACTTTACAGTTAAGAAGTAATAACTGGTTATGTAGAGTATGTGCAATGTGGTTTTAGGCGAAAAAAAATTTCAAGAAATTTGACCATTTTTGCAAGGCTATAACCTTACATTTTTTCCAAAAATAACCCCGAAATCTGACATTGAAAAAGCGATTTATTTCAGCTAGAAATTGAACAATGATGAAACTTTACAGTTAAGAAGTAATAACTGGTTATGTAGAGTATGTGCAATGTGGTTTTAGGCGAAAAAAAATTTCAAGAAATTTGACCATTTTTGCAAGGCTATAACCTTACATTTTTTCCAAAAATAACCCCGAAATCTGACACTGAAAAAGCGATTTATTTCAGCTAGAAATTGAACAATGATGAAACTTTACAGTTAAGAAGTAATAACTGGTTATGTAGAGTATGTGCAATGTGGTTTTAGGCGAAAAAAAATTTCAAGAAATTTGACCATTTTTGCAAGGCTATAACCTTACATTTTTTCCAAAAATGACCCCGAAATCTGACACTGAAAAAGCGATTTATTTCAGCTAGAAATTAAATAATGATGAAACTTTACAGTTTAGAAGTAATAACTGGTTATGTAGAGTATGCGCAATGTGGTTTTAGGCGAAAAAAAATTTCAAGAAATTTGCCCATTTTTGCAAGGCTATAACCTTACATTTTTTCAAAAAATGACCCCGAAATCTGACACTGAAAAAGCTTTTTTTTTCAGCTAGAAATTAGACAATGCTGAAACTTTACAGTTTAGAAGTAATAACGGGTTATGTAGAGTATGCACAATGTGGTTTTAGGCGAAAAAAAATTTTAAGAAATTTGGCCATTTTTGCAAGGCTATAACCTTACATTTTTTCAAAAAATGACCCCGAAATCTGACACTGAAAAAGCGATTTATTTCAGCTAGAAATTGAACAATGATGAAACTTTACAGTTTAGAAGTAATAACTGGTTATGTAGAGTATGCGCAATGTGGTTTTAGGCGAAAAAAAATTTCATCAAATTTGACCACTTTTGCAAGGCTATAACCTTACATTTTTTCCAAAAATGACCCCGAAATCTGACACTGAAAAAGCGATTTATTTCAGCTAGAAATTAGACAATGATGAAACTTTACAGTTAAAAAGTAATAACTGGTTATGTAGAGTATGCGCAATGTGGTTTTAGGCGAAAAAAAATTTCAAGAAATTTGACCATTTTTGCAAGACTATAACCTTAGATTTTTTCCAAAAATGACCCCGAAATCTGACACTGAAAAAGCGATTTATTTCAGCTAGAAATTATACAATGATGAAACTTTACAGTTAAGAAGTAATAACTGGTTATGTAGAGTATGTGCAATGTGGTTTTAGGCGAAAAAAAATTTCAAGAAATTTGACCATTTTTGCAAGGCTATAACCTTACATTTTTTCCAAAAATAACCCCGAAATATGACACTGAAAAAGCGATTTATTTCAGCTAGAAATTAGACAATGCTGAAACTTTACAGTTAAGAAGTAATAACGGGTTATGTAGAGTATGCACAATGTGGTTTTAGGCGAAAAAAAATTTAAGAAATTTCACCATTTTTGCAAGGCTATAACCTTACATTTTTTCAAAAAATGACCCCGAAATCTGACACTGAAAAAGCGATTTATTTCAGCTAGAAATTGAACAATGATGAAACTTTACAGTTTAGAAGTAATAACTGGTTATGTAGAGTATGCGCAATGTGGTTTTAGGCGAAAAAAAATTTCATCAAATTTGACCACTTTTGCAAGGCTATAACCTTACATTTTTTCCAAAAATGACCCCGAAATCTGACACTGAAAAAGCGATTTATTTCAGCTAGAAATTAGACAATGATGAAACTTTACAGTTAAAAAGTAATAACTGGTTATGTAGAGTATGCACAATGTGGTTTTAGGCGAAAAAAAATTTCAAGAAATTTGACCATTTTTGCAAGGCTATAACCTTACATTTTTTCCAAAAATGACCCCGAAATCTGACACTGAAAAAGCGATCTATTTCAGCTAGAAATTATACAATGATGAAACTTTACAGTTTAGAAGTACTAACTGGTTATGTAGAGTATGCGCAATGTGGTTTCAGGTGAAAAAAAATTTCAAGAAATTTGGCCATTTTTGCAAGGCTATAACCTTACATTTTTTCCAAAAATGACCCCGAAATCTGACACTGAAAAAGCGATTTATTTCAGCTAGAAGTTGAACAATGATGAAACTTTACAGTTAAGAAGTAATAACTGGTTATGTAGAGTATGCGCAATGTGGTTTTAGGCGAAAAAAAATGTAAGAAATTTGACCATTTTTGCAAGGCTATAACCTTACATTTTTTCCAAAAGTGACCCAGAAATCTGACACTGAAAAAGCGATTTATTTCAGCTAGAAATTAGACAATGATGAAACTTTACAGTTCAGAAGTAATAACTGGTTATGTAGAGTATGCGCAATGTGGTTTTAGGCGAAAAAAAATTTCAAGAATTTTGACCATTTTTGCAAGGCTATAACCTTACATTTTTTCACAAAATGACCCCGAAATCTGACACTGAAAAAGCGATTTATTTCAGCTAGAAATTGAACAATGATGAAACTTTACAGTTTAGAAGTAATAACTGGTTATGTAGAGTATGCGCAATGTGGTTTTAGGCGAAAAAAAATTTCATCAATTTTGACCACTTTTGCAAGGCTATAACCTTACATTTTTTCAAAAAATGACCCCGAAATCAGACAGTGATAAAGCCACTTATCTCAGCTAGAAATTAAATAATGATGAAACTTTACAGTTTAGAAGTAATAACTGGTTATGTAGAGTATGCGCAATGTGGTTTTAGGCGAAAAAAAATTTCAAGAAATTTGACCATTTTTGCAAGGCTATAACCTTACATTTTTTCCAAAAATGACCCCGAAATCTGACACTGAAAAAGCGATTTATTTCAGCTAGAAATTGAACAATGATGAAACTTTACAGTTAAGAAGTAATAACTGGTTATGTAGAGTATGCGCAATGTGGTTTTAGGCGAAAAAAAATTTAAGAAATTTGACCATTTTTGCAAGGCTATAACCTTACATTTTTTCAAAAAATGACCCCGAAATCAGACAGTGATAAAGCCACTTATCTCAGCTAGAAATTAAATAATGATGAAACTTTACAGTTTAGAAGTAATAACTGGTTATGTAGAGTATGCGCAATGTGGTTTTAGGCGAAAAAAAATGTAAGAAATTTGACCATTTTTGCAAGGCTATAACCTTACATTTTTTCCAAAAATGACCCCGAAATCTGACACTGAAAAAGCGATTTATTTCAGCTAGAAATTAGACAATGATGAAACTTTACAGTTCAGAAGTAATAACTGGTTATGTAGAGTATGCGCAATGTGGTTTTAGGCGAAAAAAAATTTCAAGAAATTTGCCCATTTTTGCAAGGCTATAACCTTACATTTTTTCAAAAAATGACCCCGAAATCTGACACTGAAAAAGCTTTTTTTTTCAGCTAGAAATTAGACAATGCTGAAACTTTACAGTTTAGAAGTAATAACGGGTTATGTAGAGTATGCACAATGTGGTTTTAGGCGAAAAAAAATTTTAAGAAATTTGGCCATTTTTGCAAGGCTATAACCTTACATTTTTTCAAAAAATGACCCCGAAATCTGACACTGAAAAAGCGATTTATTTCAGCTAGAAATTGAACAATGATGAAACTTTACAGTTTAGAAGTAATAACTGGTTATGTAGAGTATGCGCAATGTGGTTTTAGGCGAAAAAAAATTTCATCAAATTTGACCACTTTTGCAAGGCTATAACCTTACATTTTTTCCAAAAATGACCCCGAAATCTGACACTGAAAAAGCGATTTATTTCAGCTAGAAATTAGACAATGATGAAACTTTACAGTTAAAAAGTAATAACTGGTTATGTAGAGTATGCGCAATGTGGTTTTAGGCGAAAAAAAATTTCAAGAAATTTGACCATTTTTGCAAGACTATAACCTTAGATTTTTTCCAAAAATGACCCCGAAATCTGACACTGAAAAAGCGATTTATTTCAGCTAGAAATTATACAATGATGAAACTTTACAGTTTAGAAGTAATAACTGGTTATGTAGAGTATGTGCAATGTGGTTTTAGGCGAAAAAAAATTTCAAGAAATTTGACCATTTTTGCAAGGCTATAACCTTACATTTTTTCCAAAAATAACCCCGAAATATGACACTGAAAAAGCGATTTATTTCAGCTAGAAATTAGACAATGCTGAAACTTTACAGTTAAGAAGTAATAACGGGTTATGTAGAGTATGCACAATGTGGTTTTAGGCGAAAAAAAATTTAAGAAATTTCACCATTTTTGCAAGGCTATAACCTTACATTTTTTCAAAAAATGACCCCGAAATCTGACACTGAAAAAGCGATTTATTTCAGCTAGAAATTGAACAATGATGAAACTTTACAGTTTAGAAGTAATAACTGGTTATGTAGAGTATGCGCAATGTGGTTTTAGGCGAAAAAAAATTTCAAGAAATTTGACCATTTTTGCAAGGCTATAACCTTACATTTTTTCCAAAAATGACCCCGAAATCTGACACTGAAAAAGCGATCTATTTCAGCTAGAAATTATACAATGATGAAACTTTACAGTTTAGAAGTACTAACTGGTTATCTAGAGTATGCGCAATGTGGTTTCAGGTGAAAAAAAATTTCAAGAAATTTGGCCATTTTTGCAAGGCTATAACCTTACATTTTTTCCAAAAATGACCCCGAAATCTGACACTGAAAAAGCGATCTATTTCAGCTAGAAATTATACAATGATGAAACTTTACAGTTTAGAAGTACTAACTGGTTATGTAGAGTATGCGCAATGTGGTTTCAGGTGAAAAAAAATTTCAAGAAATTTGGCCATTTTTGCAAGGCTATAACCTTACATTTTTTCCAAAAATGACCCCGAAATCTGACACTGAAAAAGCGATTTATTTCAGCTAGAAGTTGAACAATGATGAAACTTTACAGTTAAGAAGTAATAACTGGTTATGTAGAGTATGCGCAATGTGGTTTTAGGCGAAAAAAAATGTAAGAAATTTGACCATTTTTGCAAGGCTATAACCTTACATTTTTTCCAAAAATGACCCCGAAATCTGACACTGAAAAAGCGATTTATTTCAGCTAGAAATTAGACAATGATGAAACTTTACAGTTCAGAAGTAATAACTGGTTATGTAAAGTATGCGCAATGTGGTTTTAGGCGAAAAAAAATTTCAAGAATTTTGACCATTTTTGCAAGGCTATAACCTTACATTTTTTCAAAAAATGACCCCGAAATCTGACACTGAAAAAGCGATTTATTTCAGCTAGAAATTGAACAATGATGAAACTTTACAGTTAAGAAGTAATAACTGGTTATGTAGAGTATGCGCAATGTGGTTTTAGGCGAAAAAAAATTTCATCAAATTTGACCACTTTTGCAAGGCTATAACCTTACATTTTTTCAAAAAATGACCCCGAAATCAGACAGTGATAAAGCCACTTATCTCAGCTAGAAATTAAATAATGATGAAACTTTACAGTTTAGAAGTAATAACTGGTTATGTAGAGTATGCGCAATGTGGTTTTAGGCGAAAAAAAATTTCAAGAAATTTGACCATTTTTGCAAGGCTATAACCTTACATTTTTTCCAAAAATGACCCCGAAATCTGACACTGAAAAAGCGATTTATTTCAGCTAGAAATTAGACAATGCTGAAACTTTACAGTTAAGAAGTAATAACTGGTTATGTAGAGTATGCGCAATGTGGTTTTAGGCGAAAAAAAATTTAAGAAATTTGACCATTTTTGCAAGGCTATAACCTTACATTTTTTCAAAAAATGACCCCGAAAACTGACACTGAAAAAGCGATTTATTTCAGCTAAAAATTAGACAATGATGAAACTTTACAGTTTAAAAGTAATAACTGGTTATGTAGAGTATGCGCAATGTGGTTTTAGGCGAAAAAAAATTTCAAGAAATTTGACCATTTTTGCAAGGCTATAACCTTACATTTTTTCCAAAAATGACCCCGAAATCTGACACTGAAAAAGCGATTTATTTCTGCTAGAAATTGAACAATGATGAAACTTTACAGTTTAGAAGTAATAACTGGTAATGTAGAGTATGCGCAATGTGGTTTTAGGCGAAAAAAAATTTCAAGAATTTTGACCATTTTTGCAAGGCTATAACCTTACATTTTTTCAAAAAATGACCCCGAAATCTGACACTGAAAAAGCGATTTATTTCAGCTAGAAATTGAACAATGATGAAACTTTACAGTTTAGAAGTAATAACTGGTTATGTAGAGTATGCGCAATGTGGTTTTAGGCGAAAAAAAATTTCATCAAATTTGACCACTTTTGCAAGGCTATAACCTTACATTTTTTCAAAAAATGACCCCGAAATCAGACAGTGATAAAGCCACTTATCTCAGCTAGAAATTAAATAATGATGAAACTTTACAGTTTAGAAGTAATAACTGGTTATGTAGAGTATGCGCAATGTGGTTTTAGGCGAAAAAAAATTTCAAGAAATTTGACCATTTTTGCAAGGCTATAACCTTACATTTTTTCCAAAAATGACCCCGAAATCTGACACTGAAAAAGCGATTTATTTCAGCTAGAAATTAGACAATGATGAAACTTTACAGTTAAGAAGTAATAACTGGTTATGTAGAGTATGCGCAATGTGGTTTTAGGCGAAAAAAAATTTAAGAAATTTGACCATTTTTGCAAGGCTATAACCTTACATTTTTTCCAAAAATGACCCCGAAATCTGACACTGAAAAAGCGATTTATTTCAGCTAAAAATTAGACAATGATGAAACTTTACAGTTCAGAAGTAATAACTGGTTATGTAGAGTATGCGCAATGTGGTTTTAGGCGAAAAAAAATTTCAAGAATTTTGACCATTTTTGCAAGGCTATAACCTTACATTTTTTCAAAAAATGACCCCGAAATCTGACACTGAAAAAGCGATTTATTTCAGCTAGAAATTGAACAATGATGAAACTTTACAGTTTAGAAGTAATAACTGGTTATGTAGAGTATGCGCAATGTGGTTTTAGGCGAAAAAAAATTTCATCAAATTTGACCACTTTTGCAAGGCTATAACCTTACATTTTTTCAAAAAATGACCCCGAAATCAGACAGTGATAAAGCCACTTATCTCAGCTAGAAATTAAATAATGATGAAAATTACAGTTTAGAAGTAATAACTGGTTATGTAGAGTATGCGCAATGTGGTTTTAGGCGAAAAAAAATTTCAAGAAATTTGACCATTTTTGCAAGGCTATAACCTTACATTTTTTGCAAAAATGACCCCGAAATCTGACACTGAAAAAGCGATTTATTTCAGCTAGAAATTAGACAATGCTGAAACTTTACAGTTAAGAAGTAATAACTGGTTATGTAGAGTATGCGCAATGTGGTTTTAGGCGAAAAAAAATTTAAGAAATTTGACCATTTTTGCAAGGCTATAACCTTACATTTTTTCAAAAAATGACCCCGAAAACTGACACTGAAAAAGCGATTTATTTCAGCTAAAAATTAGACAATGATGAAACTTTACAGTTTAAAAGTAATAACTGGTTATGTAGAGTATGCGCAATGTGGTTTTAGGCGAACAAAAATTTCAAGAAATTTGACCATTTTTGCAAGGCTATAACCTTACATTTTTTCCAAAAATGACCCCGAAATCTGACACTGAAAAAGCGATTTATTTCTGCTAGAAATTGAACAATGATGAAACTTTACAGTTTAGAAGTAATAACTGGTTATGTAGAGTATGCGCAATGTGGTTTTAGGCGAAAAAAAATTTAAGAAATTTGACCATTTTTGCAAGGTTATAACCTTACATTTTTTCCAAAAATGACCCCGAAATCTGACACTGAAAAAGCGATTTATTTCAGCTAAAAATTAGACAATGATGAAACTTTACAGTTCAGAAGTAATAACTGGTTATGTAGAGTATGCGCAATGTGGTTTTAGGCGAAAAAAAATTTCAAGAATTTTGACCATTTTTGCAAGGCTATAACCTTACATTTTTTCAAAAAATGACCCCGAAATCTGACACTGAAAAAGCGATTTATTTCAGCTAGAAATTGAACAATGATGAAACTTTACAGTTTAGAAGTAATAACTGGTTATGTAGAGTATGCGCAATGTGGTTTTAGGCGAAAAAAAATTTCATCAAATTTGACCACTTTTGCAAGGCTATAACCTTACATTTTTTCAAAAAATGACCCCGAAATCAGACAGTGATAAAGCCACTTATCTCAGCTAGAAATTAAATAATGATGAAACTTTACAGTTTAGAAGTAATAACTGGTTATGTAGAGTATGCGCAATGTGGTTTTAGGCGAAAAAAAATTTCAAGAAATTTGACCATTTTTGCAAGGCTATAACCTTACATTTTTTCCAAAAATGACCCCGAAATCTGACACTGAAAAAGCGATTTATTTCAGCTAGAAATTAGACAATGCTGAAACTTTACAGTTAAGAAGTAATAACTGGTTATGTAGAGTATGCGCAATGTGGTTTTAGGCGAAAAAAAATTTAAGAAATTTGACCATTTTTGCAAGGCTATAACCTTACATTTTTTCAAAAAATGACCCCGAAAACTGACACTGAAAAAGCGATTTATTTCAGCTAAAAATTAGACAATGATGAAACTTTACAGTTTAAAAGTAATAACTGGTTATGTAGAGTATGCGCAATGTGGTTTTAGGCGAAAAAAAATTTCAAGAAATTTGACCATTTTTGCAAGGCTATAACCTTACATTTTTTCCAAAAATGACCCCGAAATCTGACACTGAAAAAGCGATTTATTTCTGCTAGAAATTGAACAATGATGAAACTTTACAGTTTAGAAGTAATAACTGGTAATGTAGAGTATGCGCAATGTGGTTTTAGGCGAAAAAAAATTTCAAGAATTTTGACCATTTTTGCAAGGCTATAACCTTACATTTTTTCAAAAAATGACCCCGAAATCTGACACTGAAAAAGCGATTTATTTCAGCTAGAAATTGAACAATGATGAAACTTTACAGTTTAGAAGTAATAACTGGTTATGTAGAGTATGCGCAATGTGGTTTTAGGCGAAAAAAAATTTCATCAAATTTGACCACTTTTGCAAGGCTATAACCTTACATTTTTTCAAAAAATGACCCCGAAATCAGACAGTGATAAAGCCACTTATGTCAGCTAGAAATTAAATAATGATGAAACTTTACAGTTTAGAAGTAATAACTGGTTATGTAGAGTATGCGCAATGTGGTTTTAGGCGAAAAAAAATTTCAAGAAATTTGACCATTTTTGCAAGGCTATAACCTTACATTTTTTCCAAAAATGACCCCGAAATCTGACACTGAAAAAGCGATTTATTTCAGCTAGAAATTAGACAATGATGAAACTTTACAGTTAAGAAGTAATAACTGGTTATGTAGAGTATGCGCAATGTGGTTTTAGGCGAAAAAAAATTTAAGAAATTTGACCATTTTTGCAAGGCTATAACCTTACATTTTTTCCAAAAATGACCCCGAAATCTGACACTGAAAAAGCGATTTATTTCAGCTAAAAATTAGACAATGATGAAACTTTACAGTTCAGAAGTAATAACTGGTTATGTAGAGTATGCGCAATGTGGTTTTAGGCGAAAAAAAATTTCAAGAATTTTGACCATTTTTGCAAGGCTATAACCTTACATTTTTTCAAAAAATGACCCCGAAATCTGACACTGAAAAAGCGATTTATTTCAGCTAGAAATTGAACAATGATGAAACTTTACAGTTTAGAAGTAATAACTGGTTATGTAGAGTATGCGCAATGTGGTTTTAGGCGAAAAAAAATTTCATCAAATTTGACCACTTTTGCAAGGCTATAACCTTACATTTTTTCAAAAAATGACCCCGAAATCAGACAGTGATAAAGCCACTTATCTCAGCTAGAAATTAAATAATGATGAAAATTACAGTTTAGAAGTAATAACTGGTTATGTAGAGTATGCGCAATGTGGTTTTAGGCGAAAAAAAATTTCAAGAAATTTGACCATTTTTGCAAGGCTATAACCTTACATTTTTTCCAAAAATGACCCCGAAATCTGACACTGAAAAAGCGATTTATTTCAGCTAGAAATTAGACAATGCTGAAACTTTACAGTTAAGAAGTAATAACTGGTTATGTAGAGTATGCGCAATGTGGTTTTAGGCGAAAAAAAATTTAAGAAATTTGACCATTTTTGCAAGGCTATAACCTTACATTTTTTCAAAAAATGACCCCGAAAACTGACACTGAAAAAGCGATTTATTTCAGCTAAAAATTAGACAATGATGAAACTTTACAGTTTAAAAGTAATAACTGGTTATGTAGAGTATGCGCAATGTGGTTTTAGGCGAACAAAAATTTCAAGAAATTTGACCATTTTTGCAAGGCTATAACCTTACATTTTTTCCAAAAATGACCCCGAAATCTGACACTGAAAAAGCGATTTATTTCTGCTAGAAATTGAACAATGATGAAACTTTACAGTTTAGAAGTAATAACTGGTAATGTAGAGTATGCGCAATGTGGTTTTAGGCGAAAAAAAATTTCAAGAATTTTGACCATTTTTGCAAGGCTATAACCTTACATTTTTTCAAAAAATGACCCCGAAATCTGACACTGAAAAAGCGATTTATTTCAGCTAGAAATTGAACAATGATGAAACTTTACAGTTTAGAAGTAATAACTGGTTATGTAGAGTATGCGCAATGTGGTTTTAGGCGAAAAAAAATTTCATCAAATTTGACCACTTTTGCAAGGCTATAACCTTACATTTTTTCAAAAAATGACCCCGAAATCAGACAGTGATAAAGCCACTTATCTCAGCTAGAAATTAAATAATGATGAAACTTTACAGTTTAGAAGTAATAACTGGTTATGTAGAGTATGCGCAATGTGGTTTTAGGCGAAAAAAAATTTCAAGAAATTTGACCATTTTTGCAAGGCTATAACCTTACATTTTTTCCAAAAATGACCCCGAAATCTGACACTGAAAAAGCGATTTATTTCAGCTAGAAATTAGACAATGATGAAACTTTACAGTTAAGAAGTAATAACTGGTTATGTAGAGTATGCGCAATGTGGTTTTAGGCGAAAAAAAATTTAAGAAATTTGACCATTTTTGCAAGGCTATAACCTTACATTTTTTCAAAAAATGACCCCGAAATCAGACAGTGATAAAGCCACTTAACTCAGCTATAAATTAAATAATGATGAAACTTTACAGTTTTGAAGTAATAACTGGTTATGTAGAGTATGCGCAATGTGGTTTTAGGCGAAAAAAAATTTCAAGAAATTTGACCATTTTTGCAAGACTATAACCTTACATTTTTTCAAAAAATGACCCCGAAAACTGACACTGAAAAAGCGATTTATTTCAGCTAGAAATTAGACAATGATGAAACTTTACAGTTTAGAAGTAATAACTGGTTATGTAGAGTATGCGCAATGTGGTTTTAGGCGAAAAAAAATTTCAAGAAATTTGACCATTTTTGCAAGGCTATAACCTTACATTTTTTCCAAAAATGACAACGAAATCTGACACTGAAAAGCGATTTATTTCAGCTAGAAATTAGACAATGATGAAACTTTACAGTTAAGAAGTAATAACTGGTTATGTAGAGTATGCGCAATGTGGTTTTAGGCGAAAAAAAATTTCAAGAAATTTGACCATTTTTGCAAGGCTATAACCTTACATTTTTTCCAAAAATGACCCCGAAATCTGACACTGAAAAAGCGATTTATTTCAGCTAGAAATTAGACAATGATGAAACTTTACAGTTAAGAAGTAATAACTGGTTATGTAGAATATGCGCAATGTGGTTTTAGGCGAAAAAAAATTTCAAGAAATTTGACCATTTTTGCAAGGCTATAACCTTACATTTTTTCCAAAAATGACCCCGAAATCTGACACTGAAAAAGCGATTTATTTCTGCTAGAAATTGAACAATGATGAAACTTTACAGTTTAGAAGTAATAACTGGTTATGTAGAGTATGCGCAATGTGGTTTTAGGCGAAAAAAAATTTAAGAAATTTGACCATTTTTGCAAGGTTATAACCTTACATTTTTTCCAAAAATGACCCCGAAATCTGACACTGAAAAAGCGATTTATTTCAGCTAAAAATTAGACAATGATGAAACTTTACAGTTCAGAAGTAATAACTGGTTATGTAGAGTATGCGCAATGTGGTTTTAGGCGAAAAAAAATTTCAAGAATTTTGACCATTTTTGCAAGGCTATAACCTTACATTTTTTCAAAAAATGACCCCGAAATCTGACACTGAAAAAGCGATTTATTTCAGCTAGAAATTGAACAATGATGAAACTTTACAGTTTAGAAGTAATAACTGGTTATGTAGAGTATGCGCAATGTGGTTTTAGGCGAAAAAAAATTTCATCAAATTTGACCACTTTTGCAAGGCTATAACCTTACATTTTTTCAAAAAATGACCCCGAAATCAGACAGTGATAAAGCCACTTATCTCAGCTAGAAATTAAATAATGATGAAACTTTACAGTTTAGAAGTAATAACTGGTTATGTAGAGTATGCGCAATGTGGTTTTAGGCGAAAAAAAATTTCAAGAAATTTGACCATTTTTGCAAGGCTATAACCTTACATTTTTTCCAAAAATGACCCCGAAATCTGACACTGAAAAAGCGATTTATTTCAGCTAGAAATTAGACAATGATGAAACTTTACAGTTAAGAAGTAATAACTGGTTATGTAGAGTATGCGCAATGTGGTTTTAGGCGAAAAAAAATTTAAGAAATTTGACCATTTTTGCAAGGCTATAACCTTACATTTTTTCAAAAAATGACCCCGAAATCTGACACTGAAAAAGCGATTTATTTCAGCTAGAAATTAGACAATGATGAAACTTTACAGTTAAGAAGTAATAACTGGTTATGTAGAATATGCGCAATGTGGTTTTAGGGGAAAAAAAATTTCAAGAAATTTGACCATTTTTGCAAGGCTATAACCTTACATTTTTTCCAAAAATGACCCCGAAATCTGACACTGAAAAAGCGATTTATTTCTGCTAGAAATTGAACAATGATGAAACTTTACAGTTTAGAAGTAATAACTGGTAATGTAGAGTATGCGCAATGTGGTTTTAGGCGAAAAAAAATTTCAAGAAATTTGGCCATTTTTGCAAGGCTATAACCTTACATTTTTTCAAAAAATGACCCCGAAATCTGACACTGAAAAAGCGATTTATTTCAGCTAGAAATTGAACAATGATGAAACTTTACAGTTTAGAAGTAATAACTGGTTATGTAGAGTATGCGCAATGTGGTTTTAGGCGAAAAAAAATTTCATCAAATTTGACCATTTTTGCAAGGCTATAGCCTTACTTTTTTTCAAAAAATGACCCCGAAATCAGACAGTGATAAAGCCACTTATCTCAGCTAGAAATTAAATTATGATGAAACTTTACAGTTTAGAAGTAATAAATGGTTATGTAGAGTATGCGCAATGTGGTTTTAGGCGAAAAAAAATTTAAAGAAATTTGGCCATTTTTGCAAGGCTATAACCTTACATTTTTTCAAAAATGACCCCGAAATCTGACACTGAAAAAGCGATTTATTTCAGCTAGAAATTAAACAATGATGAAACTTTTTAGTTTAGAAGTAATAACTGGTTATGTAGAGTATGCGCAATGTGGTTTTAGCCGAAAAAAAATTTCATCAAATTTGACCACTTTTGCAAGGCTATAACATTACATTTTTTCTAAAAATGACCCCGAAATCAGACAGTGATAAAGCTACTTATCTCAGCTAGAAATTAAATAATGATGAAACTTTACAGTTTAGAAGTAATAACTGGTTATGTAGAGTATGCGCAATGTGGTTTTAGGCGAAAAAAAATTTAAGAAATTTGACCATTTTTGCAAGGCTATAACCTTACATTTTTTCCAAAAATGACCCCGAAATCTGACACTGAAAAAGCGATTTATTTCAGCTAGAAATTAGACAATGATGAAACTTTACAGTTCAGAAGTAATAACTGGTTATGTAGAGTATGCGCAATGTGGTTTAAGGCGAAAAAAAATTTCAAGAATTTTGACCATTTTTGCAAGGCTATAACTTTACATTTTTTCAAAAAATGACCCCGAAATCTGACACTGAAAAAACGATTTATTTCAGCTAGAAATTGAACAATGATGAAACTTTACAGTTTAGAAGTAATAACTGGTTATGTAGAGTATGCGCAATGTGGTTTTAGGCGAAAAAAAATTTCATCAAATTTGACCACTTTTGCAAGGCTATAACCTTACATTTTTTCAAAAAATGACCCCGAAATCAGACAGTGATAAAGCCACATATCTCAGCTAGAATGTAAATAATGATGAAATTTTACAGTTTAGAAGTAATAACTGGTTATGTAGAGTATGGGCAATGTGGTTTTAGGCGAAAAAAAATTTCAAGGAATTTGGCCATTTTTGCAAGGCTATAACCTTACATTTTTTCCAAAAATGACCCCGAAATTTGGCACTGAAAAAGCGATATATTTCAGCTAGAAATTAGACAATGATGAAACTTTACAGTTTAGAAGTAATAACTGGTTATGTAGAGTATGCGCAATGTGGTTTTAGGCGAAAAAAAATTTCATCAAATTTGACCACTTTTGCAAGGCTATAACCTTACATTTTTTCAAAAAATGACCCCGAAATCAGACAGTGATAAAGCCACTTATCTCAGCTAGAAATTAAATAATGATGAAACTTTACAGTTTAGAAGTAATAACTGGTTATGTAGAGTATGCGCAATGTGGTTTTAGGGGAAAAAAAATTTCAAGAAATTTGACCATTTTTGCAAGGCTATAACCTTACATTTTTTCCAAAAATGACCCCGAAATCTGACACTGAAAAAGCAATTTATTTCAGCTAGAAATTAGACAATGATGAAACTTTACAGTTAAGAAGTAATAACTGGTTATGTAGAGTATGCGCAATGTGGTTTTAGGCGAAAAAAAATTTAAGAAATTTGACCATTTTTGCAAGGCTATAAACTTACATTTTTTCCAAAAATGACCCCGAAATCTGACACTGAAAAAGCGATTTATTTCAGCTAGAAATTAGAAAATGATGATACTTTACAGTTCAGAAGTAATAACTGGTTATGTAGAGTATGCGCAATGTGGTTTTAGGCGAAAAAAAATTTCAAGAAATTTGACCATTTTTGCAAGGCTATAACCTTACATTTTTTCCAAAAATGACCCCGAAATCTGACACTGAAAAAGCGATTTATTTCAGCTAGAAATTAGACAATGATGAAACTTTACAGTTAAGAAGTAATAACTGGTTATGTAGAGTATGCGCAATGTGGTTTTAGGCGAAAAAAAATTTCAAGAAATTTGACCATTTTTGCAAGGCTATAACCTTACATTTTTCCCAAAAATGACCCCGAAATCTGACGCTGAAAAAGCGATTTATTTCAGCTAGAAATTGAACAATGATGAAACCTTACAGTTTAGAAGTAATAACTGGTTATGTAGAGTATGCGCAATGTGGTTTTAGGCGAAAAAAAATTTCAAGAAATTTGACCATTTTTGCAAGGCTATAACCTTACATTTTTTCCAAAAATGACCCCGAAATCTGACACTGTAAAAGCGATTTATTTCAGCTAGAAATTGAACAATGATGAAACTTTACAGTTTAGAAGTAATAAATGGTTATGTAGAGTAAGCGCAATGCGGTTTTAGGCGAAAAAAAATTTCAAGAAATTTGACCATTTTTGCAAGGCTATAACCTTACATTTTTTCCAAAAATGACCCCGAAATCTGACACTGTAAAAGCGATTTATTTCAGCTAGAAATTGAACAATGATGAAACTTTACAGTTTAGAAGTAATAACTGGTTATGTAGAGTAAGCGCAATGCGGTTTTAGGCGAAAAAAAATTTCATCAAATTTGACCATTTTTGCAAGGCTATAGCCCTCCTTTTTTTCAAAAAATGACCCCGAAATCAGACAGTGATAAAGCCACTTATCTCAGCTAGAAATTAAATAATGATGAAACTTTACAGTTTAGAAGTAATAACTGGTTATGTAGAGTATGCGCAATGTGGTTTCAGGCGAAAAAAAATTTCATCAAATTTGACCACTTTTGCAAGGCTATAACCTTACATTTTTTCAAAAACAGACCCCGAAATCAGACAGTGATAAAGCCACTTATCTCAGCTAGAAATTAAATAATGATGAAACTTTACAGTTTAGAAGTAATAACTGGTTATGTAGAGTATGCGCAATGTGGTTTAAGGCGAAAAAAAATTTCATCAAATTTGACCACTTTTGCAAGGCTATAACCTTACATTTTTTCAAAAACAGACCCCGAAATCAGACAGTGATAAAGCCACTTATCTCAGCTAGAAATTAAATAATGATGAAACTTTACAGTTTAGAAGTAATAACTGGTTATGTAGAGTATGCGCAATGTGGTTTTAGGCGAAAAAAAATTTCAAGAAATTTGGCCATTTTTGCAAGGCTATAACCTTACATTTTTCAAAAAATGACCCCGAAATCTGACACTGAAAAAGCGATTTATTTCAGCTAGAAATTCGACAATGATGAAACTTTACAGTTCAAAAGTAATAACTGGTTATGTAGAGTATGCGCAATGTGGTTTTAGGCGAAAAAAAATTTCATCAAATTTGACCATTTTTGCAAGGCTATAACCTTAGATTTTTTCCAAAAATGACCACGAAATTTGACAGTGATAAAACGACTTATCTCAGCTACAAATTGAACAATGATGAAACTTTACAGTTTAGAAGTAATAACTGGTTATGTAGAGTATGCGCAATATGGTTTTAGGCGATAAAAAATTTCATCAAATTTGACCATTCTAGCAAGGCTATAGCCTTACATTTTTTCCAAAAATGACCCCGAAATCTGACACTGTAAAAGCGATTTATTTCAGCTAGAAATTGAACAATGATGAAACTTTACAGTTTAGAAGTAATAACTGGTTATGTAGAGTATGCGCAATGTGGTTTCAGGCGAAAAAAAATTTCATCAAATTTGACCATTTTTGCAAGGCTATAACCTTAGATTTTTTCCAAAAATGACCACGAAATTTGACAGTGATAAAACGACTTATCTCAGCTACAAATTGAACAATGATGAAACTTTACAGTTTAGAAGTAATAACTGGTTATGTAGAGTATGCGCAATGAGGTTTTAGGCGATAAAAAATTTCATCAAATTTGACCATTCTAGCAAGGCTATAGCCTTACTTTTTTTCAAAAAATGACACCGGAATCAGACAGTGATAAAGCCACTTATCGGAGCTAGAAATTAAAAAATGATGAAACTTTACAGTTTAGAAGTAATAACTGGTTATGTAGAGTATGCGCAATGTGGTTATAGGCGAAAACAACTTTCATGAAATTTGACCATTTTTGCAAGGCTATAGCCTTACTTTTTTTCAAAAAATGACCCCGAAATCAGACAGTGATAAAGCCACTTATCTCAGCTAGAAATTAAATAATGATGAAACTTTACAGTTTAGAAGTAATAACTGGTTATGTAGAGTATGCGCAATGTGGTTTTAGGCGAAAAAAAATTTCAAGAAATTTGGCCATTTTTGCAAGGCTATAACCTTACATTTTTTCAAAAAATGACCACGAAATCTCACACTGAAAAAGCGATTTATTTCAGCTAGAAATCAGACAATGATGAAACTTTAAAGTTTAGAAGTAATAACTGGTTATGTAGAGTATGCGCAATGTGGTTTTAGGCGATAAAAAATTTCATCAAATTTGGCCATTTTTGCAAGGCTATAGCCTTACTTTTTTTCAAAAAATGACCCCGAAATCAGACAGTGATAAAGCCACTTATTTCAGCTAGAAATTAGACAATGATGAAACTTAACAGTTTAGAAGTAATAACTGGTTCTGTAGAGTATGCGCAATGTGGTTTTAGGCGAAAAAAAGTTTCATCAAATTTCACCATTTTTGCAAGGCTATAGCCTTACTTTTTTTCAAAAAATGACCCCGGAATCTGAAAGTGATAAAGCCACTTATCTCAGCTAGAAATTAAATAATGATGAAACTTTACAGTTTAGAAGTAGTAACTGGTTATGTAGAGTATGCGCAATGTGGTTTTAGGCGAAAAAAAATTTAAGAAATTTGACCATTTTTGCAAGGCTATAAACTTACATTTTTTCCAAAAATGACCCCGAAATCTGACACTGAAAAAGCGATTTATTTCAGCTAGAAATTAGAAAATGATGATACTTTACAGTTCAGAAGTAATAACTGGTTATGTAGAGTATGCGCAATGTGGTTTTAGGCGAAAAAAAATTTCAAGAAATTTGACCATTTTTGCAAGGCTATAACCTTACATTTTTTCCAAAAATGACCCCGAAATCTGACACTGAAAAAGCGATTTATTTCAGCTAGAAATTAGACAATGATGAAACTTTACAGTTAAGAAGTAATAACTGGTTATGTAGAGTATGCGCAATGTGGTTTTAGGCGAAAAAAAATTTCAAGAAATTTGACCATTTTTGCAAGGCTATAACCTTACATTTTTCCCAAAAATGACCCCGAAATCTGACGCTGAAAAAGCGATTTATTTCAGCTAGAAATTGAACAATGATGAAACCTTACAGTTTAGAAGTAATAACTGGTTATGTAGAGTATGCGCAATGTGGTTTTAGGCGAAAAAAAATTTCAAGAAATTTGACCATTTTTGCAAGGCTATAACCTTACATTTTTTCCAAAAATGACCCCAAAATCTGACACTGTAAAAGCAATTTATTTCAGCTAGAAATTGAACAATGATGAAACTTTACAGTTTAGAAGTAATAACTGGTTATGTAGAGTAAGCGCAATGCGGTTTTAGGCGAAAAAAAATTTCAAGAAATTTGACCATTTTTGCAAGGCTATAACCTTACATTTTTTCCAAAAATGACCCCGAAATCTGACACTGTAAAAGCGATTTATTTCAGCTAGAAATTGAACAATGATGAAACTTTACAGTTTAGAAGTAATAACTGGTTATGTAGAGTAAGCGCAATGCGGTTTTAGGCGAAAAAAAATTTCATCAAATTTGACCATTTTTGCAAGGCTATAGCCCTCCTTTTTTTCAAAAAATGACCCCGAAATCAGACAGTGATAAAGCCACTTATCTCAGCTAGAAATTAAATAATGATGAAACTTTACAGTTTAGAAGTAATAACTGGTTATGTAGAGTATGCGCAATGTGGTTTCAGGCGAAAAAAAATTTCATCAAATTTGACCACTTTTGCAAGGCTATAACCTTACATTTTTTCAAAAACAGACCCCGAAATCAGACAGTGATAAAGCCACTTATCTCAGCTAGAAATTAAATAATGATGAAACTTTACAGTTTAGAAGTAATAACTGGTTATGTAGAGTATGCGCAATGTGGTTTTAGGCGAAAAAAAGTTTCATCAAATTTGACCACTTTTGCAAGGCTATAACCTTACATTTTTTCAAAAACAGACCCCGAAATCAGACAGTGATAAAGCCACTTATCTCAGCTAGAAATTAAATAATGATGAAACTTTACAGTTTAGAAGTAATAACTGGTTATGTAGAGTATGCGCAATGTGGTTTTAGGCGAAAAAAAATTTCAAGAAATTTGGCCATTTTTGCAAGGCTATAACCTTACATTTTTCAAAAAATGACCCCGAAATCTGACACTGAAAAAGCGATTTATTTCAGCTAGAAATTGAACAATGATGAAACTTTACAGTTCAAAAGTAATAACTGGTAATGTAGAGTATGCGCAATGTGGTTTTAGGCGAAAAAAAATTTCATCAAATTTGACCATTTTTGCAAGGCTATAACCTTAGATTTTTTCCAAAAATGACCACGAAATTTGACAGTGATAAAACGACTTATCTCAGCTACAAATTGAACAATGATGAAACTTTACAGTTTAGAAGTAATAACTGGTTATGTAGAGTATGCGCAATATGGTTTTAGGCGATAAAAAATTTCATCAAATTTGACCATTCTAGCAAGGCTATAGCCTTACATTTTTTCCAAAAATGACCCCGAAATCTGACACTGTAAAAGCGATTTATTTCAGCTAGAAATTGAACAATGATGAAACTTTACAGTTTAGAAGTAATAACTGGTTATGTAGAGTAAGCGCAATGCGGTTTTAGGCGAAAAAAAATTTCATCAAATTTGACCATTTTTGCAAGGCTATAGCCCTCCTTTTTTTCAAAAAATGACCCCGAAATCAGACAGTGATAAAGCCACTTATCTCAGCTAGAAATTAAATAATGATGAAACTTTACAGTTTAGAAGTAATAACTGGTTATGTAGAGTATGCGCAATGTGGTTTCAGGCGAAAAAAAATTTCATCAAATTTGACCACTTTTGCAAGGCTATAACCTTACATTTTTTCAAAAACAGACCCCGAAATCAGACAGTGATAAAGCCACTTATCTCAGCTAGAAATTAAATAATGATGAAACTTTACAGTTTAGAAGTAATAACTGGTTATGTAGAGTATGCGCAATGTGGTTTCAGGCGAAAAAAAATTTCATCAAATTTGACCACTTTTGCAAGGCTATAACCTTACATTTTTTCAAAAACAGACCCCGAAATCAGACAGTGATAAAGCCACTTATCTCAGCTAGAAATTAAATAATGATGAAACTTTACAGTTTAGAAGTAATAACTGGTTATGTAGAGTATGCGCAATGTGGTTTTAGGCGAAAAAAAATTTCAAGAAATTTGGCCATTTTTGCAAGGCTATAACCTTACATTTTTCAAAAAATGACCCCGAAATCTGACACTGAAAAAGCGATTTATTTCAGCTAGAAATTGAACAATGATGAAACTTTACAGTTCAAAAGTAATAACTGGTAATGTAGAGTATGCGCAATGTGGTTTTAGGCGAAAAAAAATTTCATCAAATTTGACCATTTTTGCAAGGCTATAACCTTAGATTTTTTCCAAAAATGACCACGAAATTTGACAGTGATAAAACGACTTATCTCAGCTACAAATTGAACAATGATGAAACTTTACAGTTTAGAAGTAATAACTGGTTATGTAGAGTATGCGCAATATGGTTTTAGGCGATAAAAAATTTCATCAAATTTGACCATTCTAGCAAGGCTATAGCCTTACTTTTTTTCAAAAAATGACCCCGAAATCAGACAGTGATAAAGCCACTTATTTCAGCTAGAAATTAGACAATGATGAAACTTTACAGTTTAGAAGTAATAACTGGTTATGTAGAGTATGCGCAATGTGGTTTTAGGCGAAAAAAAATTTCAAGAAATTTGACCATTTTTGCAAGGCTATAGCCTTACTTTTTTTCAAAAAATGACCCCGAAATCAGACAGTGATAAAGCCACTTAACTCAGCTAGAAATTAAATAATGATGAAACTTTACAGTTTAGAAGTAATAACTGGTTATGTAGAGTATGCGCAATGTGGTTTTAGGCGAAAAAAATTTCAAGAAATTTGACCATTTTTGCAAGGCTATAACCTTACATTTTTTCCAAAAATGACCCCGAAATCTGACACTGAAAAAGCGATTTATTTCAGCTAGAAATTAGACAATGATGAAACTTTACAGTTCAGAAGTAATAACTGGTTATGTAGAGTATGCGCAATGTGGTTTCAGGCGAAAAAAAATTTCAAGAAATTTGACCATTTTTGCAAGGCTATAACCTTACATTTTTTCCAAAAATGACCCTGAAATTTGACACTGAAAAGGCGATTTATTTCAGCTAGAAATTGAACAATGATGAAACTTTACAGTTTAGAAGTAATAACTGGTTATGTAGAGTATGCGCAATGTGGTTTTAGGCGAGAAAAAATTTCAAGAAATTTGACCATTTTTGCAAGGCTATAACCTTAGATTTTTTCCAAAAATGACCCCGAAATCTGACACTGAAAAAGCGATTTATTTCAGCTAGGAATTGAACAATGATGAAACTTTACAGTTTAGAAGTAATAACTGGTTCTGTAGAGTATGCGCAATGTGGTTTTAGGCGAAAAAAAATTTAAGAAATTTCACCATTTTTGCAAGGCTATAGCCTTACTTTTTTTCAAAAAATGACCCCGGAATCTGAAAGTGATAAAGCCACTTATCTCAGCTAGAAATAGAACAATGATGAAAATTTACAGTTTAGAAGTAATAACTGGTTATGTAGAGTATGCGCAATGTGGTTTTAGGCGAAAAAAAGTTTCATCAAATTTCACCATTTTTGCAAGGCTATAGCCTTACTTTTTTTCAAAAAATGACCCCGGAATCTGAAAGTGATAAAGCCACTTATCTCAGCTAGAAATAGAACAATGATGAAACTTTACAGTTTAGAAGTAATAACTGGTTATGTAGAGTATGCGCAATGTGGTTTTAGGCGAAAAAAAATGTCATCAAATTTGACCATTTTTGCAAGGCTATAGCCTTACTTTTTTTCAAAAAATGACCCCGGAATCTCAAAGTGATAAAGCCACTTATCTCAGCTAGAAATAGAACAATGATGAAACTTTACAGTTTAGAAGTAACAAATGGTTGTGTAGAGTATGCGCAATGTGGTTTTAGGCGATAAAAAATTTCATCAAATTTGACCATTCTAGCAAGGCTATAGCCTTACTTTTTTTCAAAAAATGACCCCGAAATCAGACAGTGATAAAGCCACTTATCTCAGCTAGAAATTAAAAAATGATGAAACTTTACAGTTTAGAAGTAACAAATGGTTGTGTAGAGTATGTGCAATGTGGTTATAGGCGAAAACAAATTTCGTGAAATTTGACCATTTTTGCAAGCCTATAGCCTTACTTTTTTTCAAAAAATGACCCCGAAATCTGACAGTGATAAAGCCACTTATCTCAGCTAAAAATTAAAAAATAATGAAACTTTACAGTTTATAAGTAACAAATGGTTGTGTAGAGCATGTGCAATGTGGTTATAGGCGAAAACAAATTTCGTGAAATTTGACCATTTTTGTAAGCCTATAGCCTTACTTTTTTTCAAAAAATGACCCCGAAATCAGACAGTGATAAAGCCACTTATCTGAGCTAGAAATTAAAAAATGATGAAACTTTACAGTTTAGAAGTAATAACTGGTTATGTAGAGTATGCGCAATGTGGTTATAGGCGAAAACAAATTTCATGAAATTTGACCATTTTTGCAAGGCTATAGCCTTACTTTTTTTCAAAAAATGACCCCGAAATCAGACAGTGATAAAGCCACTTATCTCAGCTAGAAATTAAAAAATGATGAAACTTTACAGTTTAGAAGTAATCACTGGTTATGTAGAGTATGCGCAATGTGGTTATAGACGAAAACAAATTTCATGAAATTTGACCATTTTTGCAAGGCTATAGCCTTACTTTTTTTCAAAAAATGACCCCGAAATCAGACAGTGATAAAGCCACTTATCTCAGCTAGAAATTAAAAAATGATGAAACTTTACAGTTTAGAAGTAATAACTGGTTATGTAGAGTATGCGCAATGTGGTTTTAGGCGAAAAAAAGTTTCATCAAATTTCACCATTTTTGCAAGGCTATAGCCTTACTTTTTTTAAAAAAATGACCCCGGAATCTGAAAGTGATAAAGCCACTTATCTCAGCTAGAAATAGAACAATGATGAAACTTTACAGTTTAGAAGTAATAACTGGTTATGTAGAGTATGCGCAATGTGGTTTTAGGCGAAAAAAAGTTTCATCAAATTTCACCATTTTTCCAAGGCTATAACCTTACTTTTTTTCAAAAAATGACCCCGGAATCTGAAAGTGATAAAGCCACTTATCTCAGCTAGAAATAGAACAATGATGAAACTTTACAGTTTAGAAGTAATAACTGGTTATGTAGAGTATGCGCAATGTGGTTTTAGGCGAAAAAAAATGTCATCAAATTTGACCATTTTTGCAAGGCTATAGCCTTACTTTTTTTTTCAAAAAATGACCCGGAAATCTGAAAGTGATAAAGCCACTTATCTCAGCTAGAAACTAAAAAATGATGAAATTTTACAGTTTAGAAGTAATAACTGGTTATGTAGAGTATGCGCAATGTGGTTTTAGGCGAAAAAAAAATTTCATCAAATTTGACCATTTTTGCAAGGCTATAGCCTTACTTTTTTTTTAAAAAATGACCCCGAAATCTTACACCGAAAAAACGTTATATCTGAGCTACATTTTGAACAAAAAAAAAACTGAACAGTTTTAATGTAATAGTTTATTTTCACGAGTGGATGCAGCATGGTTTTAGGTGAAAATTTTTTTTTCCAAATTTGTCATTTTTTCAAGCCTTAAGCCTTTTTTAAAAACTGGTGTGTAAAACGCAACGTAAAAACCTGGTTATCAACTTTAATACGACAAGTTAGGAAAAAGAACAGTTGAAAGATTATTTGTCGTTTATAGATGGACACAGCGTAAATAGCTTTAAAAGAATGGTGTCTTCCTTTCTGCTTTTGTCTTTTGTTGTTGTCAAAGGCTATTATATTCTCCGTAATTTCATTGATTGAGGTTGAGGAAGGTGTCAAACTTTCCATTATTTATGAAATTGTTAATCCAAAGATAGGTAATGATTCTACAAAGAGAGTAAATAGATCTTGCTATGACTGGCTAAAAAGGATTAGTCAATGCTCTTCCCAAGTGTAATTAATTACTAACCAAAATTTTAATTATATGCTTTTGCGGGGCGAAGAATATTTCTACTATAATTTAAAATTATTTTATTCACTAAAATCAACAGAATATTCAATAAAACAACACTATCTAATGAAACAATCCACAAACTCCACAAAGGTACGTGAATATGAAAAACGGAAATATGAAGACGAATGAATGAAAGATTGCTTTATTCCAGTAATTTATTCTTAGAAGATTTCAACGGAAGAGAACAAATATCTTGAAAGTTTTCCATTGAAATTAGGATCGGATGTAAAAACTGAACTGGGAAGTCTAAATTATGCTCAACCTGATTCCTGAACTATCATGTAAATTCACTCCACTTAGACTTAACATTTAAAATCTGAATTTTTGTAATAACCACACGGTATATCAAAAACATATTATATTTTGCTAGCTGCGTCCAAAATATATTTTGCTAAGCAGCAAGGATACTATGAGAGTGTCCTGAAAAAGGGAGAGAGGTTATGGTTCTTGATCTTAGTTCCCAGCCATTTTTAGGTAAAAGCCCTTTCCCAGTGAACGTTGGCTAGACGTTATACTTAACTTAAGCAATAAATGCAATGCGCATCCTGTCCCAGAATGAATTTCCCAGTTCCAACTGCCTAAATCCCAGTACTGAAATCTCATTTCCCTATATACCCCCCTTAAGCCTCTCCTACAGCGCCAAAAAAATCGATGCCAGAATTGTGCAGCTAAGAATGACGGTTTGTTGATGCTTTGAAACATTGCCAAGTATTGCAATAGTTTGATAATCGCTCTATTTGTGTGGTTGATTATTATGAAAGAAAAAAACATATTGACGAAATTATAAACACAATACAGACACCTATAGCCCAAGCAAATACGGCTACTTTCCATAATAAAACCAACAACAAGAAACAAACAATTGTAGTAGCAAGGCTTAGAAAAAACATGGCTGCAAACATCTGATCTTTTGACTGAGGTGAAAGTTTAAGCTTTTGTGCAGAAATCAACAACTGTAGTCCGATAAAGGTATGCATAAAGAAAAAGGCGGAGTATTTCCCCTTGCTTGATGAGCTATCTAAAATATAAGCAAAGGCAAGGATAGAAGAAAGAAATGCCAACTGACAGATGCCTGCAATCCATTTTGAGCATTCCTTTTTCAAGATTCTCCCAAAAAGAAAAGCGATCACCATAGTAACAACGACTGCAGATTCTAGTAGGCAAATAGGCCATAACGAGAAAGGGTCCTGAACACATAAGACTGAAACCAGGAAGAAGCTGAGGAAAACCGCATAATTCAGCCCGCACGATACCATTTTTCGCGTTAAAAGAGTTTCTTTAAAGTGCAAGGCCCAATGTATAACATTACTAGAGGAAATATTGCCTGTACCGCCTATATCCATGGTGACATGTCCATGGGCAGCCTCGTACCCCTGCTCAGCATCATTTGGTGGAATAACAAAGGCTCGATAATCTGAATCAGGGAGTTTCTTTCGTTCTTTCAGAGCGAATGGAATGAGTGCAAAAATAAGAGTTGAAATAACTGCGTCCCATAAGAAATATGCGTGCAACTTGGATCCTGTTTCTTTCATTGATTCACCATCTAAAAATAGGACGACGGGCACTACGCAACCAAATACGCAACCTAATGTTAAAGCCAATAAACCCAAAGGAAACAGAGCTTTGCTTTGATTCTCCTTTCTGCCTGCGAAGAGAAATCCAAAGGACCATGGAACTGCGCAGGCGATCAGCATTTGTCCACCGAAAATGATGGAATAACCGCTTGGTGAGGTTCCCTTGCATTTGACTGCACACCCCAATGCGTTAGCGAATGCTGATACCATCAATGCTGGTAATGAGCTTTTCCGTGTAAACAGTGATGTAAGAGGAAGCATGGCTGCCATGAACAGCGGAGATATCCAAAATATAACTGATATCTCTAAGAACGACTTATCGTAGTACTGATTTAGTTTTAGTGTCAAAGTTGGGAACGAAAACCACGAAGAGATGGCGCTCACAGTAGTAATGAACCAAAGGCACAAAGAAAAACGCTCCTTTAAGACAAACTTGGAGGAACTTTTAGTTCCGGTAGGCACAACTAAACGGTACTCCTCGGGAGCTTGGTTTCTTTTAGGTCTGTTAAACTCTTCAATGGCACATTCCACAGGGTTTACCATTCTTATGGCAACGTATGACGAGTTCTCCATTGTGCCAAACTGAGACAGGGTAGATGCCAATATATTGCTGGCAAAGGCGAGTAAAGACACAGAACTGAGCAGCTCAGGTATTAAACACGCTTTAGACTTAAATATCAAACTTTTATTGCTACCAAATATATTGCTAGAGATACAATGCAAGATGTATCAGCTGAAATTTGTCACTGAAGATGTCTGAAATTCCTGAAGGAGATTGGAACAGCGAACAGTTCTGACTAGTCCAACTGTCTCAGCATCACTTTACTTTGTGAGCAACATTCAGTAACATCCGCTCAAGAATCTTTGTTTATGATAATAGTCATTTGAATAAGTTCTTTGCTATAAGGTCATATATTCGCAATCGGATAAAACCTCTGTGGTCACTAACCAGCATGGATATTCCTGACACGAATGCTCTATAAGCGTAAAGATAAACATCTCTCACAATTTCAGACAGAGAAGAAGCTCATATTAAACGAACAATGCAGGAAGGTCGCAATGAAAATAAGGCTTGAAATTACCTGGTAATTTTAAAGTCATGCAAACTTTATTTTACTAAACTCCTGAAAAATTAATCGTGTTAACATGGAGAAGCCACTTGTGGTCGAGAATTAGATTATGCTGAGAAGTCTTTCAAACTTCAAAATGAAAAAGCAACAATACACAGAGAGCAGCAGAGTTATATCAAGTTGTGATTCGCTGACAAATACCGGAAAATATGACTATGTATAACTGTGCAAGTTGCGAGAAGAAATTAAGATTGTGGTCTAATGTGGGGGTTGGGGACCTGGTGACCAGGTCACGTTGACACGTGATGTGATTTTGAAACAGCCGTCTGTTTATCTAAGGGAGATAATGTTAAGTACATACATATGATCCCCTCAGAAAAATAACATAACATGAACATCGATTTTCCACATGGAGCCTTGAAACTCACAATGTAAAGTTTCAATAACTGTAAAATGCTTCGAAAATCTCTTCGGAACACTTAGGAGTGAAGCTAACAATGTGACTCGACCCTGCCTTTTTCGGTATTCAAACGTGCAATCTGCTTAAAGAACTTTTTATTTGTAAGACAGTGTAGACGGAAAGCAAGAATTTCTTTAACGATGCACGACTGTTGAAGGGTGTTATCTTGATTAACAAAGCATGCTTTGCTTGTATGATCTGATAGCATGCTTTGCTTTTATAGTGGGAAAACCCTACAGCTTAAACCACATATAGACCAAACCCTTTTCCTAATCACTATATTGTTCTTCAAATGAACGAACTTATTCTGGCTAGTTGTTATAATGCTATTTCCACTTTTTAAAGCTACACTAACAGAAACTCTTCTTTAAAATGGAGCGTATTTTTTAATTCGTCTTAGTGCCAGTACAGTAAATTTTCTGAAAATATCTTCCAGTGACTTGCTATTCAAAGCAAAAATTACCTACATACCTTGTAAAAAAGTGGCCAATGGTTGTTGCTTGTGCTCACTTCTGCTGGCCCCGCGGTGCTTGATGTCCTGCGTAAGGATGACTGCGAACATTCGCCTTCATAGAACTCTGAGCTTTGTTGTGCAATGCGGCAGTATTTGCCTTCTGATCTGAGGTGGGTCCTGAACAAGGAAACACAACCAATCATTGATCGCAGACAAAGATGGCTTTATACGCATGCGCAGGTTTAAATTCCCACATGAACCGCACTGCTTGAACATCAAATAACAGATCACCTGTCATCCTTCGGGCAAGTAATGGCCTTCGTGGTTTTTACGGGGAATGATGAATGGCGTCACACTGTCAATCAGTGATACGTGCGACCTCATTGTTACGCTTGCACGAGAGCCACCTGACCCCACACCCAAACCCCTAAATTGCAATAAAAGCTGGAAAGGAGCAGAAGAAACGTTGAAGCTTGGTACCAATTGAAACTTTCTAACTTGTTGTAACGGTTTCATCATCATTATGTTGACAATAATCAAGACTGGACAATGAAATTCTCACCTGACTCAACTGAAACTGACGGCCTTCTTCTTAGACCTTAAAAGCAGATTAAGCAGATTTGAAACACGAAAAACCTCTAGTCAAGCCACAATATAAGAGTTTCTGGAAGGATACTTGTAGTTTCGAGGCAAGAGTGAACTGATATTTCCTTTTCAAACCATAGAAAACAAAAAAGGGGTTTAATACAAAAAACCCGTCATTCTAACATTACCCACCTACGAGTACAAGTAGCTCGTATTCAAGAAGACTGACTTATCAACACGAGATATCAATGGTTTAATAGTTCTGTGCAAGAACAAAGATTCACATTTGAGTGAGCTAGCATTTAATATTTACGTAGCTTATTCAATATCGATATCAGTATATACACCTACAGAGACATCCCATAGCCCCCGAAGAAAATACTAAGATTAGCCTTAGGTGCCAGTTACACTATACCGGATTGCTATCGGAGCGGAGTAAATTTCATACCGGATAGTGAAAATCACTCCGCTCTGGAGGTGATACGCAAATCACTCCGGAGTCACTCCGTAGCGGAGCTTTTTAGGGTAACCGCACGAATCCGATATGCTCCACTTCGCAACAAAGGATTTTCTTACTGTTTTCTGATTGAAGCAATGAGATCGTTAGTGAACAATAGCGATTTCTGAGATTTTGTTGCTGTTGGATAATGCCAAATCGAAATCACCCCAACATTTTTGTATTTGGATTTCATCTCTACCCAGATTTTATTGAAGTGGCCCTTTGAAGAAAAACATACTTTAACACATCAGATAGGAACACAATCTCGCTATCTGTCCTACGAACCCCATCATTTATCTCTCAGTTTCATGGTTGTCTTCGTCATTTTATGCATAGCTATTGAAAACGAATTCGCAACAGCACATAGATTCAAAATATCATCAAAAAATTTAATCTGGTGGATTTTGTGTACCAGAAATGCAAATGAATGCAGGCTTATGAGCGAGCGGAGCGTCGTAGTGTAACTGCTACCCTAAATATCACTCCGAAGTAAAAGTTACTCCGCTCTGCTCCGCTCCGATAACAATGCGGTAAAGTGTAACTCTAGCCTTAGAAAGAGAAGATAGATCCTAGCCTCAATCACAAGATAAAAATATTACTTTTTCTTTCGAGGCCTATTAGATGCTTGCGTACCGGGCTTCAACGGGGAATAGCCTTCTATTCATTGACGTTTGGATACCAATTTATTGTAGAATGGCTGCAATATCGAGGCAAAATTGAATATTGCTTCAATACATTTTGTAAGCCCTGATAAATTTGTGGTGCTCGTTTAAATATTTCCACAGCACAGGTTATCTCAGTACAAAAAAGTATCTAGACGATCTCCTGATTAAAGGAGTGGTTAAGGCAGGGGAATTGTTGCTCTGTGGCTCCTAGAAAAGGGCCGGGAGAAAATAATTATCGGGGGGCCCGCTCTTCATCTCCAATCGCAAACCACAGGTCGCCCAAAATGGTACGTACCTGGAAACCATGCACCAACGAAAAATTACAAAGACGCCAGTTTTTACCATCTTTAAAGGTTCCTCTGCTATATTTGTTGGGGGTGTATCCCCTTTTCTCTAGCCATAGTCTCTTTAAGACTGCAAAAATGTGGAACAAATCAAATGCCGAAATACATACTTAACACCAACACAAACGCGACAGAGCACTTATTTTAGAATGCTTTTTCCAGTCATTTACCACGTTTAAAAATTTTTTAGGCATACTTTTTTGCGAATTTTTCCCGGATTCCCGCCTAGCCACAACGCCCCTGGGTTAAGGGCAATCTTTTTGCAGCACCAAGAAGTTCAATTCATGAAGGCCATTAAAGCGCAAATTTAGCAGGAATCCAAACAGATAAAATACCTTAAATTTTAGCTGTAGTGGTGTACTGAGCAAAATAGTTTATCTATAAAGTGTTGCATGAGTTCAATTTAGTAAATTTTATTTAGCTAGGCCTAGACAACAAGATAAATTGTCCTTTATGTAGTCACGCTTCAGTACAGAATCGAAAACTTGGAGTGCTAGACAAATGATTAACAAACCTGTTCCGCTAGAAATTGCATTCAGAAGGATATTCGTATCATTTGCAGATGGCGTTATTGCTATCTTTTTGGCTGCAAAAATGAAAATGTAAGGCAAAGTTAGACGTAAATTAGGGATATCGAAGACTTGATTAAGGAGACAGAAATAAAATTATCTGACAGATTTGAGACAGAGGCCTGCGACAATGAATTACTTTTTTATCAAGCATTGATAAAACGCTTTTTCAGTGATGCCAGAAATCTGACTGCTATTTCGTTTATTCACTGATACATTTCTTCGTTGCTTTATCAACAGGTGTATTCGAAACGAAAGAAGCTTTGAAGAATTAAGGGCTCACGCCTCAACAGCAGAAGTGTACTCTTTTTCTAACAAATGTATGAATGAAAAAAATAAAACATGTGAAGATTACATTGTAAATTCACAATACAAAAGCAAATTATTAAACATAAAGGTAGTAAAACGAATTTCAAATTCGAGTTAAGTATAGAAGCTAATCAAGGAGTGTAGAATGTAGACCGCAAAGATTTGTTGACATCAACTAAAAAGAAAACGTTCTCACATGTGTTTTCAGAATCCCATTCTTCTCTAGCTGTGGATATCATGTCAACAATGTGTGACGTCAGTTCATTCAGAGTGGAGATCTGACGCTGTGAAAAAAGTTTAAACTAAGTCGTTCATGAACAGAACACAGAGGTGGATACTTTGCTTTCGATTGTTTGTGGTCCTTGGGTGTAAAATTTTCAAGATCTTTCAGACAGCGATTAACAACGCTTTTCCTTCACTTAAAATACTTCTGAAATTGCTTCCTTAGAATACTTTAAACTTAAACTTCCATAGTAAACGCTTGTGACAAGCAATTATTTCTTGTTTACATAATGGGTTAAAGGGGATATGCCAAGTTTTTGTTAACAGACCAGAAACACGGGACATTGTGGGTTATTCTTCGGTGGTCGAGAATAAGAAGACACCCTGGTTTTTCGATAAACTGTCTAAGAATTACGAAAGGCCAAACTTCCTAGACCTTCATGACTTGGTATTGCTGGCAAATTTGTTCTTAGGTTGATGAAAGATCATAAACTGTTAAACATCGGGAAAATCGGGAAGGCCTAACCTCAAAGCAAGCCTCCTTTCCTAAAAAGCTTATTTTTAATTGGTTCCCAGGCAGTACCTTACTGTATTTGAAGTCATCTGTGGTGCGAGAAAACAAGCAATTCTTACCTGTGCTTCTTCTGGGCTGAGATCGGCAGCGTTCTTCGCAAACCGCGCCTCTTCCTTTTCAACATCAGGCTCGTACTTGGTCCTCAGAGCATCGGGGACTACAAAATATCAAAGATGTTGCCCATTCAAAGCTCTCTAAAACGCTTTATTGCCAATAAGCACGCAGGGAGATAGGATAAATCGGTGCAATTTTTTCTAACGATTTAAGGAAAGGCAGCCGAGAAGAGATTCGATAAAGTTAAAAAAGAGACAATGACCAAGACAATGACCAAACATCAAAGTCACCAAAGGTTTTATCGATTGTAATTCACAGCAATGTAATTACATTGATACCGCGTTATATTGTGAATAAATATGTTTCTTTGAATAAGCTTTCAATCCGCTTTTTTGTACAGTGACATGAGATAAATAATTAGGAAAAAGAAAGTCTTACCAACTTCGTGACTAAATGATTGGATTCTACCTTCAGTGCCTTTCTAAAATTTAAACAGGATTCATAAATGGCGATTTAAATTCAAGTTTGAGTTAAAGACTATGATTTCAGACACAATGCAGCTCTATATATGAAAATACGTTGCAAGGTAAGTCTAGATTTTTATGAAAGAAGATCAATTCATTTGGCAACATTCAACCTTCGACTGTTGCTTTGTTTTTCCTCTAACATCTGTTCTTCTTTTATTTATAAATTTAAAGGTATATTGTACCGCAAAGCAAGATTAACTGCTTATAAAATCCACATGGTAAAGTGATAAGTCTATTTTTAAAGTATCACTCTCAAGCAGCTCGGTCTACTGAAATAAACAAGGTATTACACGCTTATAAGGCAGAATAACATTGAATAGCAGCGTGGTAAAATGAAAAAATAGAGAGCTGATAAAAGAACAGATCATTAGAGAAATGAGGCAAAGCTGGAACAATACCAAGCTTTGATGGAGAAGTTACGATAAAATTTATAGTCTAATAAGGGCTTTGGACTGTGTAGAAATAAACACTTCCAAGAATGTAATTCCACTCAAAATGTAATTCTTGGATAAAAAATAGACAACCATGTTATATTGCTAACAAGCTCTGAAGTTTTCGGACAAAAAAACAGTTTAGCTTTACATGGGGGCTTTTCGCCCACTCTGACCCCCATCTACCCCACTGCAAATTACAAATAATATTTCACATCACCAAGTTTTACTGGATTTACCCTTTATCTGTAGTAATTTCCTTTGTTAGCATCTTGATTGTGTATTAGAATTTTATAATAAACAGAAATAAATAATAAATGTTATAATAAAAATGAAATCCACAATAAGCAGTCAAATTTTGCTAACCTCCAAAGATTCATCCCTATCCAAGGAAACCATTATTGGAAACAAGACCAAATTTCTGAGAATCGGGATTCGCTCACCTTTTATCATCTTATTCAGTGTGTTGATCTGACCTTAAAGGAATTCAGACATTATCACTTTCATGACAAAGGAACCTGGTGTTTTCAAAGAAACAATACAAGCTCCTGCTTCTTTTTTTGGCGTATATTTCTTTTTCGAGACAATAAAGGCATATTTCAGTTCCTAAAGAATGGTGCATTTCCTACTAATGAAAATCTCCCCTGAAAACCTTTGAGGTTCTTGAATTTCTGGGAGCATGAAGTTATTCACAACAATACTTATACACTACTCCGATTAACGGCCTCGTTCTAGAGATTGCACAAAATATAAAAATATCAATTTTTTATAACAGAATAAGATTTAGCACTTTAGTTTTAGTCCGGCTAGCAGATTTAAAACTGATACGCATTATGTTAAGATAAAAAGTTTAAAAATGCCAAAGTATGGCAGCTATGAAAATCTAAAACTTGACATCCCTGTTTCTTTTTGTGGCTAATTTCCTTAAAGAATTATAAATTTCTGTTTCTTATACAACCAAAACCAGGGAAACTTTGGATTATGATTTGAAGCTGAGGTCAAAAACTCCACATGAGTGAAAAGAAGAAATTTATTCAAGTTTACAAAACAAGGCTGCTTCATGGAATATTTCAGGTTTTTTTCACCAAAGTTTATCAACTTATCCAGAAACCTTGAGCAATAGCAAGATGCACCAAACAAAATTCAAACAAAATAAACACATTTTGAAGTTGCACTTGAAAAGCTATTAGTAGAGAAGGCATATATTAAAAACTAAATACAGTTCAGTTGGAAGACCTATTTTCTGTTTTTGTGGTATATGCAGGCATTGATTTGAAAATAATTGAAACATTTTCCAAACCCTATTTCAAAAGAAGTAAATATCATAAAAGATAAGGACACCAAAAACTGAAAATGATCAAACAATTTAGTCTTGATTGAAGAAAGTTGTTTGACAAATTAGAAGCTTGTTCTCTTTAAAATGCTTATGAAAGGTACTTAGAAAATTAGAAACTTCTTTATACAGATATATTGTAGAGTCTGTATCAATTTCACCTTTTAATTTTGCAAGAATTGTCTCCTGATCAGATGCCTTGAATAAAACTTATTAGATAGATTCAAAAGTTTTACTAATATTTACCTGAAAGTACTGCAAAGCTATCCAGCATTTGAGGCCTAGAATTTAATGATATGAACAAATCTAGTATTCCTGATATTGATAAGAGAAAATAGGTTAGCAAGATAGTAAGCAGTTGAGACTTTTAGACCCCATTTACACAGTAAAGGAACACTTTAGATCAGGGACAAAGTTGTTACTGAATGACCTTCAACTGACATATGCTAAATAGATCTGTCACATTTTTTACGTGGTTAGCTATATCACCATTAATGGGGCTATGAAAGCATAGCACCAGTGACCTAGCTCTACTTAAGGCTTTTGCCATCACTTTCATTATGGTAAAACAACTAATTTAACATAAACCATAGATTTATCATAAAAAGAGAATTCTCTGGTACATTGTAGGATTCCCCATGCTGTTTGACTAAAATTGTTGAATCGATTACCTCAAATGTCCACCAACACACTTAAGGGGCTTGCCACCCTTGCTTTCCTACAGAGCAACTTTACCCTGTGTGTCATTTTTAAAATGTGGTTGCTCCATCTGTAGCATGCACATAGAAGTTTAGCAATAAAACTGGCCTTGTTTATTCTATGGCTGATTTTAAATTTTCAATTGGTATACTCTGTAGACTGGCTTACAATCTGGCAGTTCATCAGAAAGCAGGAAACCTTTCAATCCAAAACACTTTTCAACCAGAATTTGAACTGCCATCAAATGAATAATTTTTATGCCCCTGGCAGAGTCTTCACTTGCCGTGGCTTTAGAAAATTCAAAGCCCAACTCACCAATTTGGATTTTCATGTTCCAATTTGAAAAGAAAAGAAGTTAATGTTGTCTTCAAATCCTGTACTCTTGTTATCAACATGTCAATGGTCGTCTCTAACTGTCTCTCTTCCTAAAAGTAAAAAAATATTAAATGAAATTAAATGAGATTTTATTGTTTTTAGGTTACCAAAACATGCACATTTAACAAACTTCACATCCTATCAAAGCATAACATTTATTTCAAAAGATTTGATAGGAGTCAATTGAAGAAAGTCAAACCATAACAATGACCTTAAGTCCTTGCATGAAATGGCAAGTGAAAGTCTTTCTGACAAGTTAAAATCAATGACCCCACACGATTTTCATAGTTTCATTTTGATATTGGAAATAGCTTTGAACTTATATGTTTGTTTCATCATATATCATTTTCTTCATTTCATTTCACTTTGCTTTGTTTCAATTGGTTTTGTTGGATATAATAAGCGATGAAAAAAAAATTTGGCAGGGTCTTAACTGTCCCACAGATTGCACAGGTGACAGTCAGAATTTGAAACATGTTTCATGTGAAATTATGTCACAGAATCAATTTTTAAAAAAAAAAATTTTCTTCATTACTGCAAACAACAAACTTGACAGCAGCTTGAAGGAAAGACTGGTCGCAAACATTTTCTCTATCAGCAACCCAAGGTATGCCTAACCTAATACAAGAAATGAGTTGATTAAAAAGGAAATTATCCTACTTGCTTCCTTTGTCATCTCTACTGCTTACCCTACTGCATAAATTATGGAAAAAAGGAGTGACAATCTAATAACATTATCGGGCTGCTCTGGTATCGTTTTTGAGACCCTACTGGTTCATCTATTGTTTGAGTGCATCATTTGCAATGCAAAAGTAGCTGACTGCACAGTGGCAAACATATGTCTTTTCCTGTACACTGTGACAGTCGTGCCTTAGTTACTAGGTAGAGGCTGTTGCCTCTTCATTGCTACCTGCAGAAGCAGAGGCAGGAAGTAAACCAAGAGAATGTTTCTGCTAGCTAAGCAGTGACATGACTATTCAAATTCACATTCTCAAACAAATTGAATCAAATAAATTTTCCAAAGGAAAGGGATACTTGGAAACCTACATACCAATGACCATGACATCCAATACTTTTAGGGGTACAAGTCTTAATTTTTCACATTTTGAGGGAACTGCAAAAAATTGACCAAGTACATGACAGAACATTATATCAAAACATTAAGCTCTGAAGATGTTTCTATCATGTAACTAATTGTCTGTAAAATATTGTAACTAATTCTTGGATGGAAATAAAACATTTCTGTACATGAAATATTTGAGTATAGAAATCAGGAATTTTTTAAAAAGAAATAAGGGTGTGATCCCTAAAAAGTTTATAACCACGCCCTTTTTATGCGACAGTCAAAAAAATCTGGATCCGCGCCTGAATCTGGTATTTCAAATCTGGAAAGAGACTATTTTTAATTGTTCAATTTTTATATTCTTTTAATTATGTTTATAATACTATTGTCTTTTGTAGAGGCAAATAGTTCAATTTACAGTTATCTATATGTTGTAATGGATGCATTTTTGTTGGCCCCTTAAAATCAACTCCGTGTGGGGGCAACTCAATTCTCAAAGAAAATGAAAATAAATGAAACCTCCTCTAAAAAAAGAGCATGCAACCACTTATTTACACATCTTTCTAGTCTGTAAAGTTTTAAATTCGCATACGCTATATTGCATACTATTCTTGTACATTTACACATGTTTTTATTTGTTTTTGCTCACACAAGGTCTTGTCGAGAACTGCCATGCTAACCGCCAAAGGCTGGGATGCTTTACATTAGATGGTTTGTGTACAAGCTCGTACCTGCGTACACAAAAATGCTGCTACCTAGATAAAGCTTTACTTGAAATAAAAACGACGAGGTCTACCTGGAGCTTTTCACCCATTTTGTTTTCTTCTAACAAACTCTAGAAATCAAAGGCTTCATGAAGGCTTCTAAATGCTTAGGCCATAGCCACTGATCAGTGGCCATAGCACACACCATCTTCGGACAACCTCTTTTCCGATTTTTAATGAAAACATGGGAGAATTTTCAAGTTTCTAATGTCATAAAAGTTATGGGGATATGTATAGAAGATGAGGCGGTTAACACTTCTAAAGCTAGTGGGTATTGTTTATTTCATATTCACTGCATACGCCTTGATTCATATTATGCGAGTTTACTTTGAAAAGTCACACAAGAAAGATACAATCAGCCTAAATTTCAAGAAAACCCGTCATACGAAAACAAAGCCTAATTTCAAGGTAACCCACAACGTGGAAATATGGGGAAAAGCAGCAATTGGACTTTACTTATGGCAGCATATATTCGAGGCCTCACTAGAGAATACCAATGGGAAGTTTTTGAGGTATGGAGAACTGCAAATTGAAAATTTTAAGTTTAGATTTCATACAGGACCTTCAGTTACACCACAAACAGTAAACCAGGATGTACAAAATGCAATTTTGGTTATAAATGGGAGGGACCCAAAGAAGGTTAAATTTGCTTCAACGTGGCTAAAGACGTTGACAGAAATTAATAAAGTAAAAAATCTGGCAGTGGTTTTACTTGGTAATGAGCAATGCCATAATAATTGGTTGATGCCTTTCATGGCAAGGAATGGTGGCATCATTAAATCTGCCTTTATTATTTATGATGTTCCATACATTGACAATGTTAATTTCCATCCGTGGCCACTTGGAGTTGCAACATACAGAGATTTTCCAATTGTACATAGTGATAGCAATTTAGTTATGGCAAGGAGAAAATATATTTGTAATTTCCTAGGAACTGTGTACAAGAATTCATCAAGGATTACATTGATAAATGAGATCAAATCTGGTAAAAATTTCCAAAAAGACTGCCTTCTCAATCCAAGACATAAATGGTTACCAGGTGAAACTAAAGAATCAAGTGACTTGTATCAGAGTGCAATGAAGGATAGTGACCTGACTCTTTCTCCTGTTGGAAAAAATACAGAGTGTTATCGCATCTATGAGGCAATCTCATATGGATCTGTCCCTGTTATTGAAGATGTTATGACACCAGGAGCATGTGGTCAATCACTCTCAGATAATGGTTTGCAAACCCCCCTAAGAGTACTAAAGAGAATGCATGCTCCAGTTATATACATAAAAAATTGGAATGAACTTTCAAGTATCATAGACCGAGAGAGACAATATTCACTTGATTTCAAAATAAAAAGAAGAACAGCTTTGTTGCATTGGTATCAAAAATTTAAGTACAACTTAAGGAACCAGTTTATAATGAAACTTAAAAATGGTTTTAATCTTGATTAGTTTATGCTTGTACAAGATGTTACATGGCTCCGGCAATCCAGATGCAAAGTCAGCACTTGTATAGTTACCTTGGATTTATATCCCCCATTATATTTTATTATTTATTCTATAAGAACCTTTATGGATGTAGTTAACAATCAGATTATGTTAAAACACCTTTTTTTAAATACCACCATATCATTAAATACTCAATCTAAAATTTCCGTTATGTCACCTTGCTTTGGTATGCTAGAATTTTCTTCAAATATTCATTCAATAAGAATTTACTAAGGAAACAGTTTTGTATTTGGTTATTAGGAAGTAAGAACATTAAACATTGATAGTTTCTTATAATTTTGATAAGAATAGGGTAATAATGATGCCCTTGCTTCTATTTATTCAAAAATAATGATTTTGTAGTAGAAATGTTGCGAAACATCTTTAAAATTTTTAGTAGTTTGCCTCTCTGTCTAGTGGGGGGAAGCTATATCTTTTAAATCCACAGAACTCTCAAAGGAATTTCATTTTTGAGAGTTGGTCATCATAAGTAATTTTTATTGGTTGAAGGGAACCTGAGAGCTTAATCATTGTTTTGTCCTTTGCCTAGAAAAAACAGAATACAAAGAATCATAGACAGCAGCTACATAGTTGATGGTCGCAGATGGTTGTATCATAAAACTTTCCACTCTTTTACCAGCCTAACTAATTGACAAAAATATTTGCAAGGCATACACAAGGACAGTTTGCAAAAAATGTTGTCAACTGAAAGTGTGAATGATAAATTTTTGACCATTCATCTTACTAAAATGGGAAAACTAACCCCTCTCCCTTTAAAGTTTGCAAGGGATGCTCCTAAATTACCAAACCTGTGTTGCAACTTTTGGTAAATAGATATATGACAAACCTGTGTTGCAACTTTCGGTAAATGATTAATAAACCTGTGTTGTAAGGAAAGTTTAACTCTAATAGCTTCTGGTTAATAGATATACTTCAAGGCATGTTCTTATTACTTCCATAGGAGAGTGTTCTGAGACTTTGACATTAAAGAATATTAGCATCACTGATAGCTCTAAGGACAGGGACCTGCTTTGATCAAGTAATTAATTGTACATAAGTCTTAATGCATTTTGAAGCTGGTTTATAAGGAACAAGTGTACATATATTACATTTATAACTAACACATACCATGCACTAGCTAAAACAAAATATAATCTTTTGAAGTCAGTATTCTTTCTGGTTTTCAATCAAGAAGAATTATTACGTTATTCAACAAATAAATAATGCTAATCAAGAGTTGCTGTAATCTGCAACAAATTTTATAGCAGTTTACTCAAAAGTGTTGCCTACAAAAATAATCTCTATATGGAGTTTTCAAATGACACAACAACTCATTGTTGACATAAGATGAAGTGATACCCCAAGTCTCCCATAAAACATCCAATGCTTTATACCTTCTGTGAAATAAGGGTTCACATTGAAAACAATAACTTTTTAAAAATTAGTTGTAATAAGGTAATCAAACATTCTATTATGTGACTAACCATTCAATGAATGGTTGTTAAAGGATCATGTTAACGCCAACATTAGCAATTAGTTTTGTCTAAAAAAGTTAAAAGTTTTATGGTATCAAGAGCTTTTTCATTCACTTAATGGTGACGTAGGTCTTTCACCGCTCATGCTTATTTGGTCTCTTAAATCAGCAATTTCTTGCCTCAAGTTCTGATTTTCATCAATCAATTCTTGATTTCTTGAAGACAGGAAAATGGCATCCTGAATAGAATCTTCCAAAAGGGCTCTGTACCTTTGTTCCAGTGAAGCTCTTTGTTCTTCAAACACTTCTCTGTAATTTCTAAAAGTCTGAAAATGTTGCAGTTGCTGTAACTCTTGTTCTTCTTTGTGTCTTTTATAAACTTCTTCGAGATCCTTCTTTATTTGCTTTTTCTCTGCTTCCAATGATTTGAGTTTGATTGCCATTACAGATTTCTCTGCTTTCAAGTCAATCAATTCCATTTCAATCTTTAAGGCTTGATCTTCATTGTACTGACTTCCATGGGCTACCTTCATTTTCAGATCAGCCTTCTCCTGCTCACTTTCAATTTTGATCCTATCCATTTCATCAGCAAGGGTTGCTATGTTTTCTTTCTCTAACTTTTCTCTCTGCTCTGTTTCTAGTTTCTGCAGCAAATCCCAGTTGCCTTTCATTCCAGATGTCTGTGACTTTGCCTCTTCCTTTTCACTTTTTTGTTTTTCCTGGATGTCTTTTAATTGCTGTTTCAACTTTTTCATTTGCTCACTCTCTTGCTTCAACTGCTCTTTCAAACTATGAATTTCTGCAACTTTCTTTTTTCCTTCATCATCCCCTGCTTTCCCAATTTCTGTGAGTTTTGAATACTCAGTTATCATGTTTTGCAACACATCTTTCAAGTCATCAACAACTTTTCTTTTCTCCTTGTAGTCAATCATTAGCTTATCTTTCTCTTTCTGCAATGTAGCCAATCTCTGTTGAATTTCTTTACTTTCCTTTTTCATTGAATCTAGTACCCAATCCAATATCCCTTTATTCGACAAATGATGACGTCTTTCTTCCTCATACATTTCAGATAGCCTTTCCTTCTCTTCCCAGGTTTGCAACTTTGCAATTTGCAAATCTTTAATGAGCTCCTCCATACGCTCCACATCGCTAGGCTCTGGCATATCAGTAATCACACCAGATGTACCTGCCATTTTGTCTCTTAACCTGTTTATCTTTTCTCTGAGTTCTGAAATGACCGCTGTATTGTCATTTTGATTAATGCGAGGCACTGTTTTGATATTTTGCATTAAAGTACCAGCTTGCAAGGTTGAAAGGCTCTCATAATACTCAGAATCAGATGGTGATATCGTCAAAAGAAATGTGGTAAATGAATTACCACCCAAAGCATCTTGTAAGAGCTTGGTCAGTGAAGATTCTCTGTACTGTGTGGTTGAAGATTTTTGGTTATTTAGGGTGGAGATGACTGAAGACAATGAGGCAATACTTTTTGAAACAAAATTACTGTCCTCTGATTGACTAGAGTGGTTCGACCCTGCAAGATCAATAAATGATACCCTTGAAAGCAAACCCTGCTTTTCTCCTTTGCCTTTGGCTTTCTGTTCAAAGGAGAGAGTGAAGACTGTACTTGCTTTGGCTCTGGATGCCTCAAAATCTGAGACTGTGAATTTGCTCACCTTGTTGCCTTGCTCATGAAGTCTCACAATATCTTCATGTGTGCTGACAGTAAGCTCTGCAATATCATCAATGTAAGTGCCTAACTGTGGATGTTTTCTTATCCTGAGATCCCGGCCACTTGGATTCAAAAGATCGCGTACACATTCATCCGAAATTTCTGCAAACGAAACTGTCATAAAAAAGCGCTTTTCCTTGGATGACTCTTCGACTTTCTTGGCCAACGCCTGGCTGAATAGCGCAAGCAAACCCGGTTCTTCGAGTGAACCAGTCAGTGTATGCGTTTTCCCAGATCCAACTTGTCCATATGCTAAGACTGTTGAATTATACCCTTCCAAAGTACGACGTAGTAAAGTTTCACCTAGTTCTTTGTAAACCTGGTCAGTTTTTGTGTCCCAAAAATAACAGTGACCAAAAGCAAAGTTGTGCTCTTTAACGCCGCTTGTTGGGTATGGGTTATGCAGAAGGATCCTATCTCCACTTATTTTTACCACTCTCGTTGCACCCCGCGATTTCTCATTGTCAGTGATAGGTCTGCACCTTACAACAACTTGGACAGGCTGCTCGTTCTCCACCATTTTGTACCGGAACCTCTCTCAACAATATTCGGCCTAAATCAGAACCACTACAACGTTCCGGATCAACGGCTAACCATTGCGAAAAATGTTCTGATTTTACTTCTTCTAATGATACAGATCAAAATTCCGAAATAAACAAATGAAACTTTCAAGACCAAATAAACGAACCTCGCAAGTGCAGCTAATTGTTTATTTTGTTGTTGGATGCAATCTAGCTCGGCATGGTAACACCCCAACAACGAAACGAAACAGAGACGTGGGCGCATTAAATTTTTCAGTGAAGTACGGAACGCGCACAATAACACATGGAACAAGAACATGGCGACAGAAAAATAACTGCGTTTCTAAGGACGCTAAATCAGTCAACTTCGAAATCAACAATATTGCCACCCGACGAATCTCATAACTTCATCTTCAAATTCATAAAATATCTTGAAACTTGCAGCATAGGCTTACTTGACCTGTGATTTTTTGCGTATAAAGAAAATTATAACAGGAAACTTTAAAAGTCTTCCAAAATGGATCTAGAATTTCAATAAACATTTTTACATTATTTAATATGTCGTGCTCGAAATTTTTGCAAACAAAAAATCCCCAAAACTCTTATTACGTAAGGGTCAATTCTAGGCGTTTTTCAAATTTTGATACCTATTTTCTAAACTATTTTGGCAGGAACAACGAAAATCGCAAGGAATGATACTATATATGAAGAGAAGTAACTCATTTGTGGTACAAAGATGTATCTGAATCAATTGAACAAAAATTTTACCCAGCCATGTGGGACTTCATTAAAGTGATTCACATTTTCAAGTATTTTTTAAACACAGTCAAAGAAGAACTACACTTGTTTTTACTACATTTGCATTTCACTATCTACAGACCTTTGGCAAAAATGGACCCCAGATTTGAAATTGGCATGGTGAAATTTTCTCAGAAGTACTTTCTTAAAACCATCTCAGGAAAAGCTTAATTTCGAAAGTGGCATGTCCAAACAACATGAAAATTTTGTCACAGGATAAATTAACCATGAAGATTCCAATTCTATTCTTGGGTCCATTTTGGAAATTATGCAGATGAAAATTGACAGCCCTAGCCGGGAACCTCGTATAGTTTCAAGCGTAAGATAAAAACTTTTCGAGGATGAACAAATTATATATCAAGAAACTCTTAGAACGTTTCTTTTAATTTCGCAAATGCGAAACATTGTTTGTATTTCAATGGAAAACTGAATAATCCCAGGGAGAGGTTATGTAAAAAAATAACTTTTATTTAACATAATTAGCATAATTTTTATCATGGCTTTTCTTCAGTTTTGAATTACTCAAAAATGGCATGATTGTGGTTTACGTCGCGATTCGAAGAATTTTTGCTTGAAAGGAAAAGTGCCGGACTGCGCCCGTGGAAAGTTGTGGATTCGAACCACATTGAACAGTACTTGAAACTATTTTGCAACCAAAGCGATGAATCCACTAGGCTAAGCAGGCACGGCTGCCACAAGCGAAATTCCTTTGAGTTACTTGAATAGCTGCTTATTGAACTAGACCAATGTTTATATATTTGTTCTCTCGCGGATGAATAATTGTGTAATCCCCCGTCATCGCGTTTCGAAGAGCGCCCGCTTCGAAATATAAAAACGATAAATCGGGGGGTGCTTCCATAAAAGACATAAGCAGTACAACCCCTAATTTTGCCCACCCCCTTTGCGCATGTACCCACCTATAGCTTGAATATTCCCCTAGTTCAGGAAACCAAAAAAAGGTAAAATTTTCTTTGTAGTATTGCGGTATTATTTCAAATTTCTTAAAGTTAAATTCAAATATCAAAAGGGTAAAAGTGGTACGATGAAATGGAATTAGAAGGGTGTAGAAAACGGTCACTGGTTAATCACCTTCAACAGTCTAAATGTTTTTTTCAACAACTGGTGACCTTAATAATCGCGAATAAGAATTTTGTCTTCTTTAAGAAAAGGTAGGTTTTAAGCTATTTCGACAATTTAAAGATATGCAAAAAGGACAGTCAAACTGTATAGGTACTCATCAAACTTAATAGCCCTTCTCCTGAATGCACCCGTGCGCTTTTGATATGCCTCTCCCCCTTTGGTGCGTACGTACTTACAGTCAGCAATGCTGGAACGAACAAGGGGCAATTGGGGGTATGAATTAGGCTTTCAAGAATGATTCTTAGCTTTACCTTGTTATTTATGATTGTATGTTAGTCTGGAACGTTTATCAAAGCAAAGCTTCTTGTAAAGGCAATGAACAGAAGTCTAGACACGTGGACAGTCAAAAGTATTTAGTTAATTATATCTAAACAGCAAACATTTGGACAACTCCCCAGGCGAGCACGACTATATAGTCTTTGGCAAGGAGGTCGTCGCATCGTACCAGAACCTCCTTCGCTCCCATCAAAATGCTGAGTGAACGTCTAGATGTCTTATGTTTGCGTAAACTATGCTCAGGGACGCTGGAACACATTTTGGGGTGAAGGGGCTTTAGACAAATTAGAAAACGTCGGCTCCGGCGTGTCTGTTACCTCATCTCTTGAAGCTTCATAAGCAAAGCACCACTGTTGGTATTAAGAGTTGACACGACTTTGAGCGAGTGAATATTTGAATGACTGTGACGGATTGTATGAAAAGTAAAACATACGAATTAATCACCTTTGCTAATTACAAAATTGGTTTTCTTGAATAAGAAAATAGACTAAAAGTTAAAAACTCAATGACAAAACAAAACAATAAAACGTGTCAATTAACTGTTGAAAATCAAATTAAAAAAAGTTTAGCAAGAAAATACTTTTCTTTGTAATAGAAGGCAAGGGCTGAATTACGAATAACATTACTTTTAAAATATAACTTTTATGAAACCAAACCTAAAGACTAACTAAGTTCAAACCCAGCCTCTGATTCAACTGCATACAGTAGTCTCGATTTCAGGATTTCTGCTGTTTCATATTCAGGTAACTTTAGAATGTTCATGCACGTGCTCGCGCTTGGTAAACGGTCTTCTTTGCCACCAAAATGAATACACATTTTAGGATAGAGGTCCTAGTAAGAGAAAAATCAGCGATTCATTGCATTGATGTTTTTTCATATGATTATAAAACTTTACTCAACTGGCTTGTTTTTTTGTAGGACAATTACGATGGACCTGTCTTGCATAAAAAATCGACGCTACAGAAGTATTCGCTGCTAGATATTGTTCTTAGCAGTTTAGGTGTAAAGAGAACTTCGTTTTTATCTCCGAAATAGTTTCCTATGATTGAAAACAGCAATTGAAAGTACACGCACCCTGTCATGGCAGTTCATAGACTTAACTTTGTAATTAGATGTTAATTAGAAAATACAACTTGGTTCAATGCAGTTAGAGTACTTTGTTCAGTAACTGTACTAAGATGCCTATGTAATTAGTCGAAAGTTCTCTGCAAAAAATTTGTACAAAAATAGTTTTGGAAATATTTCAGTACTCGAATTCAGGCTTCCTTATCACTAAGAGGTAATTGGCTGCAAATAGATCTTGAACAGACTTGCTTTAAATAAGTTCACAATCCTATTTCCATAAATAAATTAAAAATAATAGCAATTATTTTACAGTCTTGGCTAGCTGATCATCCTCTTCTTTTATTAAAAGAAAACTGAATAGCGAAAGATGAACTGGAGTAGCATGTAAAACCCCGGAATCTTTACATCGAGATTAAACATTATTTCAAAAAATTGTGACCCCTCTTGTTGTGGCTAGCCTTTAAAACTTTTTTTCCTCCCAGCCCAGAGAGAAAATATCCTTCTACTAGAAAATTATAGAGGAATTCTGACATTTGGCAACAATATTTAAACACTAATTTCCAACTTTGGATTTAGCTATTTACCTCATCCCATTCCCAACAATACTAACGTATTCCAAAGGTATAGTTTATGACAGAAAATTTCCTATTTTAGGGGCTGTTTTAGTATAGAAAGACAAGGCCAAAACGACGTTAGGTTTATGCTTACATGGATGGCATCAAATATGGATCGGATCTAAAAGAGGGTTACATCTAAAGTGGATCGGATCTAAAGAGGATCGAATCTAAACTGCATCGGATCCAGTGGATCCAGCTTTGATACGGACGGGCCTACCACCTACCTTTAGGGTCCAAAAAATAACGCACAAGCACTTGACCGTTAGTATAGCAACGACAAGACACCTATTCGAAGAGATCCAATTTAAGATCGACCCGTTTACACAAGGTTAAAGTGAATCGGATTTGAGCTGGATCCCTCTCGAAAGCATATGAACGTAGGTCGGACCCACGAGATCCCGGCTGAATGTGAGACCTATTTGTACTCAAAGCAGATTGGACCCAGTTTGGATCTGATCCACTTTCACTCGTATAAGCGAGGCCTAGAATAGATATAAAGATGAAATGCATTGTACCTTGAAACCAAGGAGTGGCGGTCTTGAACAGCTCGTGACGAATTTGATGAATTTTCTTCGTTGATCATCGTTGAATTCATTCAAAATTGACCAAAGGGCTTCGATGTAATCCTGACCATCTTCGTACCCACCTTGAATGGCAATTTAACATCTAACTAAATACCAAAACCATGGCGGATCTTTATTTGTCTAAAGAAGTCTTGTCTTGAGCCAATATAAAATAGAACCTATACCTTTCGAGATATTAAAGGGACCAGAGCAATGGTTGGGTTTTTAAATCGCAGTATTCCAATACCCATTTAATCATCAAAACAAATTTAAAAAAGCTAAATGGCCCCAAAAAATCGAAGGAGATCTAACAAATTTAGTATGCGAATCATTGTTTAGCTTCGTAGGCATAATCTTTAATATACAAGCATATTTTAACAAAAATTTGAACCGGACAGTGGTTGTTGTATTTTTTCCGTGTATTTACAACTTTTCATCACAATCTACCTAGTGCACACCTGCTGGCATTTCGATTCATAGCTACACATGAAACGCCTTACTCTTCACCATAAAGTATGTAACACATGTATAAACATATGTATGTAAGAACTATAAAAACATATATGTAATAAAATAAAAACGAAGATATGTTTCATTACCTGAATAGTTGGTATTTGCTCTCAAGTCTTCTAGATCCACTGGGACCGGGGCTCCGGATATGAGCACCTACAAAAATGATCCATTCAAATACGAAATAAATTGCCGAACCGCAGCTTTTCCAGCCGATAATACAAAAATCATACTGACATTTCTCATTTTATCAAAAAATGTGGTTTATATTTCAGGGTTGGTGACCCTATGAGTTCCCCTGAAACCATATCAAATTTGAAAGAATTAGAATACATTATGTCCAGCCTTCAAATAAAAATTTCCCAAGAATATCGAGGCTGGACAAAATTCATAGCATTCTTATGACAAATAACAGCAGAACACAAGATCTTAAACCAACCTGCAACTCCCGATGACCAAACATCTGAAGCCACTCGATATTGATGACGTCAGACAAGCCAGCTCTGAAGGCGTTGCACTGGGCACGAATCTTCATATGAAAGAGATCAGCAAAATTGTGTATTTTGGATTTACCATATGTTATAAATTAGCAAATTGACACTTGAAACAATAAAGCTTTATAAGTCGACTTAATATATTCACAATAATACAACTGAAAATTTATGAAAATACAATATGAAAATTTATATGAATATGAAAATTATGAAAATTATGAAAACATGATTTGCATCATAAATACAAATAATTTGCCAGCAAACCTAAAGCATCCACAGGCAGGCAGGCAATATCATTATCTAAGAGCAGGAAGCTCAATCTTTGCGATGAGATTTTGCATACAACAGTTTGACTTGGAGCTTCGACGTGTTAGTTAAATTTGTAATGAAAAAAGATAAAACAAATTATTTTTTGATGACCTTAATTTCACTTGTACATAGATGAACTTTCCTTTATCTGTGATTGAAAGTAGCAGATTAGCGACAAACCTGTTTATTGAGTCGATAATCAGCCATTAAATGGATATATTCAATTTTATTTGAGCTGGTGACTAGAATGTCTCGGCCTCCGGGTTTCAGGTCTTCCACCTTAATAACAAAAATAATTCTACCATTAGATAGGGCAAAGAAATTAGAGAAACCTCCACCATTAACAAATAAAGCCTCGAAGAGATAAGAAATTTAAAATCTGAGTATTTACTTCTTCATTTTCATACTAATAGCAGCAAAATATACTTCTTTGAGAAAACTATATAGCCTGTCAGGATTACTGCCGAATTCCTGTATACTATCACCTATTACTGAATATTCGCTGCTCGAAAGAACATGTGGCGAGTCGAAATTCAGAGAACTGGTTGAGGAATTTTCAAAAAACTTCTAGCATCCGAGTAGAGCAAAAAGTAACCAAATTCTAGTAGTGGGATTCAGCTAAACTTTCACACAAACAAGAATAAAGCAAAGAGTGGACTAACCATTTGGATTTAGCATAGAAAATAAGGGCGGCGAAAAAAAGTTAAAAGCTCGAGTTGACAGCATAATTTGACTAAAATACTGAATTTTGAAAAATGCACTATAATTTATCACGATATGTGTATGCCTATGATTTTATGGGCACCCTTTATTGCCATTGAGACATTGGCAAGCCACCGAGAGTGTTATTTTTTAAAAAAAGTTATTTGCAAAAAAGGTGAGATGCAGCCCCCAGCCCAGCTTTGACGCCGTCCATGGAATAGCGCTCTAATGTGATAAGTGAAGGGGAGAAATAATTAATAAGAAAGGGGCACCTTGAAAATTTTAAATTTAAGCTATTTCTAGTTTCATCCTTAATAAACAGATCATACTGCGCACTTAATATTTCTAAAATTCACAAGAATTTTCAGCTGTTACTCAAAAGTCACCTTACCTCGACATTTCCTAATTCTTCATTAATGACCGTAAAATTCAATGCGATGTCGTCGAAATCTCCGTCGTAATTTTTCAATGATAGAAGATTCCTAAAAATGACTTAAAGTTTTTAATTTTGCGATATTTGTTGAAACAAATCAAATATAAGTAGCAAGCAGAAAATTACTTATATCAAAATAGGCACTTTTGAATTACTGGGGGACACGTGCCCCTCGTGCAGTCGGTTCCAGCATCCTTGGGGATAAACTCTACAAAATTATTCTCAAACCGACAAAGGGTTTATTCAAAGGAGGGGTTGACAGTAAATTCATTATAATGTATTGATGATTCGCAGAATAATTTCACTGACAATGCATTTCTTGCACGCGAAAATATGCAACAATTCCGCTAATGTCTCCCGGCCAATTGTTTTCCGAAATCAAGATAACTTTATAATATAAAAAAGTCAATATAAATATAATATATATCAAAAATTTCGTTGGGAGCTTTAGATGTATGGGATTCTTAGAAATATCTGTAGTCAGTTATGAATAAGAAACTTTACCGGTAAAGTTCAGGATCAAGAGATTCAAGATGGTGGATGTCAACATCGGCACTATGCTTGTTCAGAATCTTGCAGAGGAAAAATGGAGCAAAGGGCATCTCAACCATCATGTTTTCGTAGATAACCTAAAGTTTGATATACAGATTCGTTATTTTAAACGGGTAAAAACGACGAAGAAAGGAGATATATGCTCCACAGTGATCAAAACATCTAAAGACAGGTCCTAAAAATTCAAAAGAATAAGAAGAGCCTATGACTTCGAAGATAATCAAGAAACACTAACAAAAAATATTATGAAAATCACTGAAAACATCTTCTGCAAAGGGGTTTTGAAGATCAATAAAAACTGGAAATATAGTGTCTTATTGTGTCATCAAAACAATTTTTGATTTGTTTAATGTTATTGGTTAAATCTCAGAAAGCTCTCATATGGAAAGCCGCAAAATTGAGAAACTCCCTCTAGTCCAATATAGATTTTCTGGTAATAAAAATGAATGTAGAGATGGTAATAAAACTGAATTCAATTTAAAAGATCAGTATTTCAAAGCAGCACAACCTTGCCAAGTATTCTGCCAAGAAAATGGAAATGCTTCAGGCAGTCTGAATTGATCTTTGCCGCCTACGAAGAAAAAAATTCTACTTTATACGACTCCAAAAAACTCGCTGGACAACCTTATGGGACGGCTAAGTAATTTCGTTATAAAAACCCTTTTTAGAACTTGTGACAATGTGCAAAATCAGTCTAAAGCTTAACACTTTTGCATGTGTAAAACCAGTTAAATCTGTCATAAAAATGCTTGTATTTATGTTTCCAAACTTTTCAAGATTAATGAAAGGATATTAGTTTAAAAGTCATTTGGTACTGTTATCTTTGAAGCCAGATTGCGAGCAACTCCTGATTTTTTCAAAAAAAAACGCGAAATAAAAAAAATAACTAAAATCATTCATCTTAAAGATTTTATTTTGAAAAATACATTTTTGTAATTTTCTCTATTTTTCATCGAGATTTCAACATCTGATTTTAATCGAATTATTACGCCAAACCAGTGGCAGTTTTGGACTGTTTGATAGCAAACTAGTTATTTAGCATGGGCAAACTTTAAGAAATTAAAGGAAGGAAAATGTGCCGGATGGCGCCAGTGGAAACGGGGTTTGAGAACCTTTAGTTTAGCAGACTAATTTCAACGAAGTATCCACAAGGCTAAGCCGGCACGAATCTACAGTGGAAAAATTACGGGTGATATTAACCACAAACAATTGGTATTGATTTGAGCACAAGTCCAAGCAACATTCTTTAGGAAGCCCAACCGTCTATCAGAAACCGAGCGTAAGAAGACCAAAAAATAAATTGTTGATCACCCTGAACCTCAACAAAATACTCGAAAACCCTTTTTTTTAAAAACAGCTCGTCAGCATTTGTAATATAAGGAATCTTTAAGAATCTTTTAGCACTGAAATCAACAAAACAAGAAGCTAAGTGTAAACCCCGAGCATACACTCTTTTTCTTAGAAAATTAAAGTTCAGGCTGGCTGTGTTGTTCTTAATTTGTTCTTAAATTAATTGGGTTTCAGCAGTAGATTTGCCATCTCATGCGCTCAAGGGAGGTGTTCAGGCCTCATTTGCTAACTAAGTGAGTGATACATCCTTTATTTATCCACAAATTTGCGATGAAACATTGTTCAAAATTACATTTTACAGTAGCTCAGCCTCAGCTTGTTCTTAATTCTTGAAAATCTTCAAAGAATAAATTCTCAAAAAAGTTAACTAAATTAAGAACAAATCTGAAATGAATAAAGTAAGAATAAGGCCCGTGTTCTTAAAAACTATTCTTTTAAAAAACAGCTCGTCATCATGCAGTTTCTTATAAAAAATGAGTGCTACAGTGACTATGGTTTTGCAAATCTACAATCCATAATAACACAAAACGTATTTTTTAAACTAGAAAAAAAGGAATATCTAAGAACCATGACCAGCTTAAATATCATAGTCGACAATGTTCTTCAGATATAGAAAGAAAGAAAAAAAGTATCGGATTGCGCTAGTGGGGTTGAACTGCAAAGTTTCTTTATAACATGTAATGACGTTAAGCGATGAACCCACTATGCTAAGCCGACACGCAAGAACGAGGTTGAAAAAACGTATCTATACCTTACAAATGGCTCCTCCACAGTTTCAAATGGATCACTGTACAGAAGTTGGAGTGGGTATGTTTAAAAACTTTTCTTGCTTCTCATATTTCAATGAAACAGAAAAATTTTGCGAAACCATATTTTCTGTTCCGTAAAGATGGCTGTCAATTGACCCCTCGTCAATTGCTTTGTCCTGTCTTTGTCAGGGAAAGCCCCAGCTGCGAAAAATGTGGTGGCTAACAGGGGGTGGGGTATTGAGGGATGGGGATCAATAGATCCGCACAAAAAGCAACCATCGCCCTGCGGATGTCGAAAAACAAGGAAAATTTTGGCATTTGTTTTCAAATGAAGCAAGGAAAAATATTCGTTCTTTTCTCTACAGATTTCAATGAATAGATGCTGAAAATGTGGGGTTTTAGATGCTAAAAATGTGGGGTTTTAAATGCTGAAAATGTGGGGTTTTATATGGTGAAAATATGGGGTTTTACCTCCTGCTGCGTGGAGGCACAAGGCCCTCCTTTTAGAGGTTGTTACGATCCTCAGAAACTCAAATCTCATGATTCCCTGATACATTGCACATACAACAGAAATAAAAGACATTTCAATACCCAATGAAAGGCTGATCATAAAAAGAGCATAAAAAATTAAATACTGATATATTTTTAGAAAAAGGAAAACCTTGAGAAAGAAAGAACGAACCTGGGGATTAGGATAAAGCAACTGTTCCGGAGTACTTTTGAAGAAACCGTAACTCGGATCAAATCCTTGTTTTACCAGCTGGGACATAAATTCCCGGAAGATTCCGCCACCATCAATACCGGCTTCATCGAGGCCTTGAGCGTTGATCATTTTCACACGAATTTTCTTTTTGATATCAGGCGCTGCAATGAACAGACAACATACAGTCTAAAGATTTCATTTTTACTCTTTGAGTCTAGAGCATCATCACTTACTCTACATATAAATCGATGCTGGTTGTAAGCCGCTTTTTGGTAATAGACAAATCTGTAATGAACTGGCATTCAGACCTCTATCTAATAAATAAAGCCTGAGATTAAACTGAGGCAAAGAGCCTCAATAAACAAGCTAACATTTGTATAACAAAGATCGTATAGCGAAATACACAAAACAATGAATAGTTTGCAGACTAGCAAGTAAGAATAAGAAAGTTAAAAATAAATCTTCTTTGAGAAACAAGAATACTCGTGCATTTTGTCAAAAAAGACTGAAACTCTATCATTCTTTTTACCTCTTTCTTGAGAGAGTTGGTCATATGCGTCTTGATACAAGTATTTCCGGTTCACAGTTATAAACGAGGATGGGTTTCGCATTGACAAATCCGCTGCCGGGTCATGTGAATCATCTTTATCTTGGTTCAAAATTCTCTGGAATATCTTTAACGGAATAAATCTACATTTAATCATAATGCTTAACTGGGGTTTTATGATGGATTAACGTTTCTGTTACAAGCAAATCGCGATAGGTTTTGCTTTTTATCCTAGCAGACTACGATGCATCTTTATTAGTAACAAATTTTCATGAATGAAACTCGTATCCCACGTGGAACACGAAAGATAACACAACATTCAAGTCTTTCTTCCGAAATTTTTATTAACTTAAGTTCTAGTATAACAGCAAGGCACTTCTAATCATTTTGACTTCAGCTCTCGTTGCATTGCCATTGTTTCCACTTATAACGCAAGTCCATCTAGAAACGCCCCCTTTTAAGGGTGCAGCACTCTGTGTCTGCTTATAAGGGTACAGTGTTCTAAAGCAGAGTAAACGGGGACTACGACAAAACAATTTTATCTCAAAAGGACAAACCTGAACGCGTTGTAGGAAGGGAACTGAGAAAGGTATGTGTCGCAAAATTGCCATACTTCTGGCAGTGAGTGCTGATATTCCAGGCTTGAATGTATCATCATTTTCATCTTACGAAAAAAGTACCAATGTCACAATGCAACAAAACAATGCAAAACATTCACAACAATTTGAGGTAAGGTCAAAGTAAGGGTTTGGGTTATGATTAAGGTTAGGGTTGGGGTTAGGATTGGGCTTGGGTTAAGATCAGTAATATAACGAGATTCTAGGAATAATTTCTCCTATAGATAACGTCGCTCAGATAATAATTCTCACCGTTATGTATTTTTTGGTCTACAAATTTGGGATTCTGCAAAACAGTTTTTTTCAATTATGCAACCGGGCAAGGGGCGCAGCATTATATTATTCAAATGAAATTTTCTCTGTATTATGTGTCTGGCACACTGGTGTGACAATTCGACTCAACTCCCCTAGTCTGTTCATAAAATCGACAATCCTTTTTCTTCAGCAAAATTCTTACGCAGATTGCATCAGGCATAAACAAATAAAAGAAGTAATAAGCGTTAACACCTTTTTCCTCAAAGAACCCTTCGATTGTAACTTGCTCGGCATTTATTGCAATTCTAGGTGACAACCAGTGTCCCTCGGGGCAAAACTGATGACGGCTGTCTCTCGAGTGCAGCTGCCGTACCAGCAGAGTCACCGCCTACAAAAGATGTTCCAAGACAAATAGTTAGGCATTTTGTAAAGGAATTTGAGACAAATTTGATGCAAGGAAAAATTGATCTACAATCCTCAATCGACAGTGCTGAGACCAGAGCAAAAAAGCATGGCTGCCGATGACTGTGAAATGCAAATAAAATTGAAAAAATTTTGATTGTGGCGAAGGTGTTCACAGCTTTAGGGTACTGTTTGGAGAAAAGATAAACATCTCCTTTCCTCTAAGTTCAACGTTTGCATATCTGCTATTAAAATTCGCACGAGCAAAAATCAAGAATGCCTGAGGGATTTTATGTTGGTACTATAGATGTTAGAGCCTGAAAAAGAGTCGGGTCGAAGTGTGGAGTTCGACCCCACACATTCATTGAGGCTCTGGTACCAAGGGTGTATATTTTCATGCTACCATTTTTGTTTTCATCTCAGCAGCTGTGCCCAAGATAGTAGAGTCGATATATTTAAATAAAAAATTTGAAACCATTTAAGAATATTATAAGAATCTTCATTTCATGAAATTATAAGAATCTTCATTACCAGAGCCTCCGTGACAGATTCGAAAACAGTAGAGAGCCTCCTCCTCCCCCACCCCTCCCTTAAAGGCCTTCCACTGTTCTACACTTCGCTAAAATTCTATTTCAATTTGTCAGACAAGATCCTCTTTAAGCCGAACTGTAAAATTTGAAAACCTTTCCTGAAGATGTTTAACAATTCCGAATAACCCAAATCTTAAGCTTTTTTTCTGACAAGTGGCAACTTTCAAATGGCAGATATGCTTTCAATCAATTATACCTACTGCATGAATTCTGGCAAAGGACACGGGACTATTCTAATAGGTTAATTAGTTAAATCTGCTTTCGTCTGTCATATTTAGGCCAGTAGAACCCATATTAAATCATAACAAAAGAATCTTCGTAGCGTTTATTCTCACAATTGCTATAACTGGTTGTTCTTACCTGACAGGTACTTCCCCATTCATCCAAGCCACTTGCATCTCCAAGAGGTCTGCCCCCCACACTCAGCATAGCTTTGCCATAAGCATTCACAACGTTAGATCGAGTTTCTGAGAACATCATTTGAATGAGACCAATCAAAACATCGAGAAGTGTTTTCGACATGCTGACGAGGTTTGGCAGCGTAAAGGGCATCATGGAATCACTTGAGCCTTGCAAGTTAAGCAAGCAAAAAGTTAATACAGATTTACAAACAAATATCGAATTATTGGGTCTAACCTACGATAGCAAAAGAAAGGCCCTCCAAATATGTACAAGAGATACATTTGAGCATCACAAGTCGAGCAACGTATCTAATACATTGCGTTTCCAGCTTCAAAATTATGCCTACAATGAATAGCTGCGTTTCAACTGATACAACAAAGGTTCTAGGGAAAATTTCATACTATTTCACACCTTATTACAACGTGCGTACAAAAAAATTGAATTTTGTTAGCAGCTACATTAACGACAAAGTTAGAGAATCACTTCAACTGAACAAAAGCTATAACTTATATTACTACTTCTATTCTTTGTATGAAATTATGAACAGGCAGCAACTAGAAAATATTCTATTTACTAGTATAAAAAAACTATGCAAGAATAACTAGCAACCATCTATAAGAAAGGGCAGGCATTAAGACAGAATACACTTCATGACAATTCAAAGACTACTGGTTATAAAAATTATATGTTTTCAACAAGGATTGGAAGCCAAACATACCTGCCTTTGAACTGAAAAAGTCAGTATCATACACGCAAAACAAGGCGTATCGGAACAGCGTACAGAAAATGCTGAGAACAGGAATGATTCGGGCTTTTTCTCTATCTGGCATCACCGCACCTCTTGCCAGTTGATTGACAAATAAAGCATCCTTCCTAAATGAAAGTAATTCTGATATAATATAGCCACAAAGTACCGTTACGGATAAAGTGCCTTAATTTGTACCTACTTCTATAAGAAAAACTCTCTATACTTCTATAAAAATTCTGAGTTAAGTTTAAACGAAGACCTCGACCTAAAACGTACAACATTCGTGCCCCATGCGCGACTTGTGCCGAACGTAAGATCGGGGCCAGGAGCACAACAAACACCATTAATTTTTTCTAGCCGGGAGTTAAATTTCTTTACAAAGAATGTGCAGAATGGAGGCGAAACATGGATTTTTGATAAACACAGATACATTTGCAATTTGCAACCAATTCCGCCAATGTATGAATTCATGGCTTCAATTTAAATCTCATGTTATTCAGGAGCCCTATCCTCATTTATATTCATTGCTGTTAACTGAACAGATGACCTTTTTCTATCAAAGGCACAAACAGCCTGTACAATTACGTTAAATGGAGACTTAACACTCACCCCACTCCTGTTTTCGTAGTCAGTTTTGACAACAAGTACCAAGTACCTTTCATGAACCGGTGGCTGAAAGCTAATCTCTGCAGCAATCTGTAGGAAAACAGAGAGATCATCAAACGTTCTATTCAAGTCAAACTACAAAACCGTAAACTACTAGGTTACATTATAATTTGCTATATAGCATAGATATGGGTGTATGTGTGCTATAATATCCTAAAAACTAGTTTCATTTGCTTTAATATGTAAAGACGCAAAATATCTGTTTTGTCACATGCTTTGGTTGAAGTTGAACCATTAGAAAATAACATCTACAACTACAAAGCAAGACGTGACAAAAACCAGCATATGTCGTCTGCATTGCTATGTTTCAAAAAATTTTCTAATAGAAATATCAATAATATAGACAGAACTTGACGGTTGGAAGTTATAAGTCTTGGTCTAAACACCAATTAAGTAAACAGATTCATCTTAGCACTACCTGGTTAGAACATGTTGTGCTGCAAAAAGGACCGGAAGACAAACGTTTCCTGAATGATGTATAGTTCAGAGATAATCATTTTTTCAATGTTGGTACAGAAAGTAGCACTGCCAAAAGCCATCACAGAGCCAGCAATGCGAAAGTTGATTCATGTTATTATCAAAGGACAAAATCGTTTAAGTTATTAAAGAATAAATTAGTGAATAAATGAAGTCTCCCCGAAATACATTGGCTTTCCAACTAAATTTCTAGCAATCTACAGGTCTAGCAATCTACAGGTCGCAAACACATCTAGCAATCTACAGGTCGCAAGATTTTATTGCCCACAAAATGATACTTTCATAATACAAGTATTTCAATTGAAAGGTTATAAGCAAAAGATAACTGCAGAATTCTTCGATAATGGAGGCCTCTAGAACATTGTTTATCACGACGAACTGAACTGGAATTAATACCTTGTTTTATGCACAAGCAACTTCTGATTTGTGGTTAGTGCGAAGGCGATGTTGCATATAGCCTCTATGCAGGCACTTCTAATTCTGTTTTCGTCATCAGTCGAGGTCTGCTCTCTTCTACAGACGACAGTTATGAGAAATTACACCAAATTAAAATATGTCAACTTTCTTACAATCTTGGATATATTAATGTGTGTTACTTGCAATGATACTCTTTTCAATACAAGACGAATCCCTAGATCAAATAATTTAGACGCTCAAATCAATATTAGGAAAGTCTCTTCCCAATGTCTTTAGCTTGTTCATGATATGAAAATTTCAATTTTAAAATATCTTGAACTTTCCTCAAATAGTTGTTTATACCTGAAAATCTAAACAACATTTATCATCAACACCCTTCTCATTTTCAGTAAATAATAAACCGAAAAGTATATATTTCCAGAAAGAAACAAATCTCCTACCACGATTAAAACAAATAGTGCAAAACTTACTCGACGGAGCAACGCTCAACAAGAGAAACAAGTTCTTTAACATGGTTAGGAGAGTCTAGTAGCTCAAGACAATGTTCTCGCAACATAGCATATTTTCTTGAACTTGACTCCTAAAACATAAATTTCAACAATATAACATCAAAATTTATAACATTGTGTCAGGAATCGCGAAAATGGGGGCTGAGGAGGCTTAGGTTTTTGGTATGTTAAGCTCCTTAAATTATTTTGCCCCCCCCCCCTCGATCCATAACATGCTCCACGGTCCTTGAATGTTTCTACTGCTTGACGATAACACAAGGATCACAATCTTCTCCATTGTGTCGATAACGACACAAGCTATAACCTTCGTCGTTTTCAAAACTGCTATAGTTTTTCAGCATTGGAGAATATATTGTGGCTATTAAGATACCAGAAGCAAAAATCAAATCACTAGAAATTAACCATTCCCTTAAACACGGGGAGCTACTGCCATACCACGTGGTCGCAAACCATGTGATCATAAATAGCGATTGTGATTGGATGACCTTTGTTATGAAGCATTCCTTACCTCGAGAGGAGAATAAGTTTCTATTTCGATTTCTTCGGCATCCGAGTCGGAGTCGGATTCTTCAGCTGATTTGCTCTTTGAAGTTATATCTGCAAAACAATTCACAGAACTGAAAACAAAATTTTAAATTTCGACAAATCTGCTGAAGAGTGGACAAGTAAATCTCCATGGACAGGCACCAGTGGGTCGCAAACTGTTTTTAAGAAAGAATATAACTTTTTCTAAAACAATTTTTCAAAATAAGTTCTGTATTGGAGCTGTTAAGTAACTCTCGGTCAGGAATAGGAATTCTAGGAAACTGTTTAGATTCTAGAGTATTTCGTAGAATAATAAGCACATCTTTTAAAAGAGCACAGTGTAAAGGAATATTAAGGCTGGAAATCGCTAAAATTAAGAATAATTAAAGAATAATGCAACGCTCAAACTTCATCAAGAATTTTTTTGTTTTTTTAGTTTTTGTAGAAAGTTTGCCAAATAAAAAGTTGACTACATTGGAATAAACGAGTAAGACGGAGTTGAAATTGTTCTTTTCGATTAAGTTTTGTTTGTTAATACCACATTTATTGTATTTTCTGTTCATGTCTTGTTTTTATGATGAAAAAAATTGAATTCCCCAAGACTGACAAATTTTCTTTGATCTTCAGGCGAATGGGTTTCTGGTGTCACTCAAGAATAAATTGAAAATAATCTTAGGCTCGAAATAAAAAAAACCCAAGAATATTGAGCCGCAGCAAAATTTTAGGTATTTTCATGACAAAAAGTGTGTACATCTTCGGCAGCACCAGAAAATCACTTCTGTTCTTGCAAAAAAGCAATCGTTTTCTTGAGCCATTTTTGCTGCTGAGCAAGAAAACTAGAAATTAGAAAAACTGATGGCTTATAAACATTGATAAATTTTTAGGACTGAAAATTTTCATGTTTTTTCTGATCATATAAAAGAAGCGGACACAAGACAGGGTGTATGAACACCTGAACCATACACGAACAGATGAAAAAACGAATGATGAAAAGAGAGTGGCGAGTGGGCAACCAGGAATCCATTTATTCGAGTATGTCACCAGTACGTGTGAAGCCTTTGTTTTTGACAAACGCTAGAACTAAACTGTTCACAAGGATAGACCATAGGTAACAAGCTTTATTATGACAACACCTGTAATTATATTTTTGTTTCACCTTTAGCGCACAAGGTGCATAATGAAAATGCTAATTTTTCTGTTGGTATGATTTTTCACAGTTGGGGATACCTTCTGAGCAACCCACAGTTCAATAGCTGTCAAGAGTCTTGGAACACTGACGTCACTGTGCAAGACCGAATGAAACTATCCTTCTCCAGCCTTTTAAATAATTTCATTCTACCATTATGTTATCAGTTAAGTTATAAATAATATATTTTTCAGGAAATGGGAAATAGCAATGGCAACAATGCTAATTGTATTTTTGCTGCATTTAATTCATTACCGTTTCACTTCCAACTGTACATTGCAAAAATACAACATATTGCAGATACTTCCATTTTGCAGATAAGGGGGGACTGGACATAAAGTACTTCATTACCTTTGGTGGACGGCAAAACGGGCACAAGGTATTTCAGAAGTATTAAGTATCTTGCCAGATTTTCCAGTGAAAGACCTCCTAGAAGAAAATAACTTAAAGCTAAATCTCAATCGCAAAATATAAAGGCATAAAAAATCCGCGCTAACTTCAAAATGAATTCAACCCCTGCCTGAGTAATCGGGTTTCATTTTAACAGGACTTCCCAAAATCAAATTTTCTTTGGCTATCTTCTGCGAGTATAACATACTGTAAAGTTAACATTAGCTGAGCCTTGATAGGACGGTTTTTAATAACTGGTTGCTCATGTACATTGGAGTTGAAAGAAGACTAGTCTAGTTCACGCTTTTGTGCGTATAACATTTTAACAGGACTTCCCAAAATCAAATTTTCTTTGGCTATCTTCTGCGAGTATAACATACTGTAAAGTTAACATTAGCTGAGCCTTGATAGGACGGCTTGTTTAATAACTGGTTGATCATGTACATTGGAGTTGAAAGAAGACTAGTCTAGTTCACGCTTTTGTGCGTATAACTGGAAAGGACAATTCTCTGTTGCTCTCAAAGCATCAAAATCAAATCTATCACCACTACAGCATGTACAGCATTGATCGCTCAGCAACGGAAATTGGCTAACAGTTATATCACTATATTTACTGTTTTACAGAATACTCAAAAGTCATGCCTGTAAACGTTCTCTTTCTTTTATCAAATATTGTACATCCTCGTTTAAATATTTAGGAGAATGAGCCTTTGTATATGAGAATACAGGTTTGAAGAGAATTACAACATGCCCTGTGTCTTTCTGCCTGCGAATTCATGTTGTCTATCAAACTATATGAAAATTTCGATTACTTTACACAGACCTGCTCTTCAAAACAATAGATGAATCTTTAAACTGTGCTTCTGGTCGAGACAGTGATAAATCCCTTATTTGCTTCTCTGATATTCTTAATGAGTACATATATGCTATCGACTGCATTTGTTAATATTTAACTACACACATTAGAAGCATCCTGACTCTTATTTCCCACAACCATTGAATGAGCTTCTTTGCACAGTTTGAACACAGCATAAATAAGAACAGCGACCATACATAACATTATCGACAAAAAACATTGCTAGTGCATCACGCGCTCAACCTACCTATCTGTTTTTCACCGAAGGAAAGAAGACCATAGAGTAACCAAGATGTAGCATTGACCATTAGGCCTGGATTGATCTCAGTTGATGTTGTATCGACATTTGATAGCCGGAGAATAGACTGAAGTAGATCTGCTATAGGAACATCTTCTGCTAATGACGGGATCAGAAACAGAAACAGCTGATTTGACATTTCTGGACACAACATTTCACTTGCAAAATTACACATTATTTCGTCCCTGGAAAGAAAAAAGACATTAATTGGTTGTAAACCAATAAAAACGTTATTAAACATATCTATTCCATTTTGAAATAACGAAGATAGGACATTTTTGTTGAAACGACAACATAATCTTTGTATCCACTTAAAAATAATTCCAAGAAATTCCTTTCAGCCTTTCAGACAAACACTGAATCTGAATCTAACTTAATGTTTATGGGTTCATAAAATGATTCACTTTCTATGACTAGCTCTTGCAAGAAGATCAATAAATAATTAACACAAAATAAGGTGGCATTTGTCCTAGGCAGCTCTGTGTCCGATTATATTGATGCCTCATGGCGAACAAAAATAAATTTTGTGCTGTCCCTAATTAGATGTTTACTTCAGAAATGCGAAATGTTGTTTTCGATCTTCAATTTTAACAAAATACTAACAGTTCTTCGAACGATACAAACTATTTAGTACATACTAAGTCATGCCACTTTACCGTGAACATTTACAACTGAACTCAAACTGAAATTCTCACTTCTGATAATTTTTGGTGCATAAAACAACTGGAGTGGCTCACGACAAATATAACGGCTTACAATTGAAGTCTATTACCCCAAAAATGACTAATTCCATAAAACAGAGCTCATGGAAACGAAAGTAGGTTTATCATGATTCTTTCATTAATCGTGATTGTTAAAAGCTTTTCTAAATTAAAGTTTTTTCAGATACTAACGTTTAGAAAACAAGAACAAAACTCATTTCGTTTCGGACGACTTTCACCCTCGGCTCCGAAATGGAAATTCCTATCCATAAAGATTAATACACCGAGTCTTCCAACTCCTGTAACATTAAGGGCATCTCTCATTCCCTAAAATTTCGCAAAATTGATTGAGGTTCTTTATCATTTCACACACTATGACAGCGGAAAACATCTCTTATCTCAAACCACTTCCACTTCTTACTAAAACCCTATAACCAAAAGCACCCGACTCCACCGCACTACACTTATACCTACATTGCACCGGCGACCCCAGCCCTATCACCATCCACAGCCTAAGCTCACAAACACCTGGTACTGGAAGCTGAGCCTGTACTACACTGTAAAGGGCAGACTTTCAGCAAGAAAAATTTTCAAAAGCGCTATCAAAGCAAAATTAAAATAATAAATTACAGAGAAAACCATTAAAGACAATCTACAGATCTACAGATATAAAAGTGGCTCAAGCCACCTGTCAATCAATACTAGCCAATCAACTAGCGTGCGAGTGGAATCACGCAAACTAATTGGCCAATCTTTGATTGATAGGTGGCTTAAGATCCGAGTATTTTAATAGTATTATCTGTAATTTCTTATCTTATATTATATTTCTTATATTACAACTAATAACACTATCAGTATGAGTAACTCTGTCAATCGGTAAACTAGTCAAGGATAGAGCACGCTCTCCTCAAAGGAAGTGCTACCATACCTTGAATTTGACAGCATATCTCAAATGTATCTACATACCTTGCAGTTTCATCAGCCTTAGATGTCTGCGTCATCACACTTTGAATCGGCTTCAGCACCATGTTTTTAACACTAGCTGCCAATGGCGTTGGCGGTTTCGCTGACATTTCCAAACTTGCCGGTACTCTGTTATTGATTAGAGATCTAACGCATCTAAAGTACCCTGTTAGGCCAAAAAATAACACAATTTTAAGGCAACCTTTTTTTTATATATTCAACTCGCGTATAACTGATTTTTCATTAGGAAATATTTATAACAATTGATATAGATTCTTCCTGTATTTGTTTTAAAAAAGCTATTCGGACGTATAAACCTCATAAACAACGGTTATCAAGAGTAGCAATATTTTCTTGAGTGCAGGTTTCAAATTTTAAATAGACGTTTAAAAAATGACATTAAGTTTTGAGGAGAATAAAAGATTCAGTCAAACAATTTGAAGAGCCTTGCAGAGCATCCCCCTCCCATATAAAAAATTCATGTTGGTCTTTAGCTCTTTATTCATTAAACTTTTTGCCTTATAAATCGTTGAAAAGTAAGAATCTACCCGAAATTCTCATGTGAAAAAATCACTCTACTGACCTTTTCTAATTAGATATAGAATCACCAATTTGCCGCTAGAGTTGGTTGTTGAATGAGAATCTGATGAGAATAAGTACGACTGAAGAAACACCTCCAATATTCGCAGAGGCACTGTTATAGATATTTTTGGGTCTGTTGAATCTTCTAAATTCCTGAGAAAAAGAAGACACCGCGTTAACTAAGAAAAAAATTTGTTTAGAGTAATGATATATTACTAAGAATGGCTACTGATGGGAGAACATCGATAATGGATTTCAAAATATTACTGTCTTTGATAAATAAATCAGAACTAGGTATGACGCAAAGCATATATCAATCAGTGTATAGTGTTTTAAGTACCATTTTTACAGGAATAGCTAGATCAGGCACTATGAATCAAATAAAATCAAAATGAAAAGAAACAGTAATTTTATTCTTTTTCATTTCTTTGCGAGAAGCAAAATCTAACGACACAAACAAATCTACATTAAAATTTCCACTGACAGAAAATACAAAATTAGTTCCATCTAATCAAAATGGATTTGAAAATGATTGGAAAATGCCATTCTTCACACTTAATGCGCGACTTCTTTATCTTGCTATCGTGTGAACACGCAGATGTTGAGTTGAATGAATCAGCATTGCAAAGAATGTGAAAATTCTTACACCAACAGATGGGGCTCATTAATGTATGTTGCTTTTGCTGGCTAACAAGATATGCGTTGATAAGATGGGAAAACAAACCTTAAACAAAGATAAAGTAAAGTTTTAAACTGATGGATCCATCTCCTTTCGCCTTCGGGTGTGTGTATTTCTCCGGCATTGTGAAGTTTTAAAATCAACTGGCAAATTTGTATCTGCAAGCAAACATCAATTTTCTTTGACGTAAACAATCAGAAAAAATAATACAATCCATACTACACTTGACTTAAAGGCAATCTGTCACGACGTTGATTGGTTATAAGAACAAAGGGATTTTTATTGTTTCCAGTCCCCCTTTAATTTATCGCATTGTAAAAAATATAGCGGAGCGCTGGAATCGTGTTTAGGCTATTGTTCCAGCTATTGTTCTCGTTAACCAATCCACAACGAGACAGATTGCCTTTAAACACAATATATAAGAAATGTATTCCTTCTTTACGATCTTTCAAAATAAGTTGTTAAAATTTTGTCATGTTATACTTTGCTCTGACTCAAACACAAAACTTAAATGATAAATCTATATGCGGTATTCTCATGTCGTGTTACTTTTTTACATATTCAACTGAAAAATGATGACTAAATGGGCAGTTAATATGACCTTTAATGATAAACTTGAAACTGAAAGAGTGCCTATAACCTCTTTCCAAGCAAATACCGTATTTACTCTAATATTCCCGCTGCGGGATTAGCGTTTCAACCTAACAAAAAAAGGCGGGATTATTCGAGAGGCGGGTATATTGGAGAGGCGGGATTATTTTTTCAATGCCTTAAAGTCCAGTTTAAGGATACCGTTTCAACAAAAAAGTCTCTTAAACATGATTGTGGCAAATCAGAGAAAAAAATATGCAATTTCAACATGTATGGGGGCTTAAAATTAAATGGGGGATGGGATATTTATTTTCACAGACAAGACAGAGCAGATATTGTGCTTTATAGACAGTAGTACGAAGTCAAAGAATCAAACGTCTTTTTATGCTGCGAGACTTGGATGTTTGATAAACTTGCAAAATAAGACAGCTCTCTGCCCTCTCCCGTCTATGACATTATCGTATGATTTAACCCATTCACTCCAAGCATAAGTTTCAATCCTTGATTTTCAACCCATACAAAGTGTGTAAAGAATAGCAAATGCCAATTAAAAGTTTCAATCCCGCATGCGGGATTATTGGGGAGGCGGGATTATTCTTACAATCTATGAAATACAAGCGGGATTACTAGAGAGGCGGGAATAAAAACGAAGCGGGAATATTAGAGTAAATACGGTAGGTTTTGCTTCATCGTACAACATCATCAAATTCTCAACAACAAATTATAGAGCATCAGGTTTTTATAAACATTGATATATTTTTTGTTCCTTCCATAAATGTCAACATGGGCATGTAGTCTTGTTACATTTCTAGCAAAGGCCAGCAGCATTTTCACAGCTATGATTCTAGCGCTAATACCAAATATTTCACTACGTTTGTTGATTGCTTAAGATGAGAACAGACACTTACTAATCTATCATGATCCGTGCGTGAATTGTGGAAGAAACCAATCATCCGAAGAGCAATTTTTGTATCGTCGAACCTGAGTTCCTTTTTTGTATCTTTTTTTCGTAGCATTATAATTTCCTGGTCAAATAAATCTCGCAATTTTCGTGCCTGCAGTTAAAGAACAAAAATGAAAACTGCTTTACAAATACTTTGAGTTCCAAAGTGATTTTAACAATGGAAGAAGGATAACAAAAGGAAGAGCTGTGCCTCAGCCATCTTGGTTTCTGACGGTTAGCATCAACGCTCAAAGAGGTATAAATTTCTGGAAGCAAGTTTAATTCAAAATTTAGAATAAAATTGAAAAAATTAAATCAAGATTAATTTTGAAAATATTGAGCAAAATCATCTGAGCCTAACAAGCCTAAACATATGTTTTCTTTTTGTCTTTGTTTAGATAACATTCGATTATTTCCTCCTTCCAAGCAGGAATATAGGTCTTTCGAATCAACCAAAATCCTTGATAGGTAACATTTAAAAAAACTGACATGTGACAGGGTATCTTCTAGTTACTTCTTTATTTTTCTTTGTCTTTTGAATCGCAACCCTAATCCACCTCGGAAATTAGGTGGAATTTTCGGGATAAAGATCGCGATTGGGTATCATTTACACGACACCATTTTCGTTAACTTTTGTGCTCTCAATCTTTTAACTTTTGCTCCATGTAATCCAGATAAGAGAATTGAGAACCAAACCCAAATGGAACCAAATCTAGGTCTCACCTAACTTCTAACATATTAACTGATTTTGCAGAGGTATTTCATGGTGTTTTTTGGACTACATGGTCAAAAGTCAAAAATTCAAAAATGGGAGAGTTTATTGAACTATATCACATCAAACAGTTTTATCATATGTAGAACAACTTTTTGATATTTTGTAGATAAATTATGAAAATTTGAAAATTCGAATCAGAAAACAGCTCTGTGAAGAAAATATTTGTCTCTTCAATGACAGTCGCACTGACGAACGCAGCAGCTTTATAATCTGCCGTAGCTTTATAATCTTTATTTAAAAATCATTGCATCAACAAGGACAAACAAATTGATCTGATGTAGCCGTACTTCTCTTTTTCTGCAAAGACATCCCCTCACAAATTTTTGAATTCGTATACACGCAGAAATTTCACTTCTGGCATTCTGAAATGAAAATTTAAGCTGGAATATTTCTTCTGTAATTATACTTGTCAGCTGTGTATTTTAATTAAGAACATTGACACTGATATTTATCATATTAACCTGCAGAGAGAAAGCAGGTGATGGATGTGCGAAGAATGAACACTTAAACAAAGAGATCGGCTTGAAACATGTTAAATAAATCGATTTGCAAACAGGAAACACAACTTTGTTTCAAACTAATGAAGTGAACCAGTTTTTAATACAACGCTTTATTCGATATCATAATTATAGATTGCCAATCTCTCATAAGGAACATTTTGCACCTGCAATAGCCGTTTTAGACCTTCTAACCAATCCGACGAGCAGTTGGCAAGGATACGGGTTTTAAAAACAAAATATAACTTGTTACTTAAAAATATATAACTTTCATGTATAACTTTCATGAACAAACTTAAATAAACGAATACTCTAATAGGTTGTCTGTTTATTCCTCCCAAAAATCCTTAATTTTTGTTTGACAGGAATAACCAAAATCCTTTAAAAGACATCACGGTTAATCTGCATTGCCTGGAATAGGCCTTGGCGAGAGAAGGTGATAATTGAAGGGGACAGGGGGTATTTCTACATCTAAGCAAATCACATTTTATAGACATATATCTCCACTGCTGTATGTACTGAAGATTCATATAAAAGTTAAGATATGTATCAGAATTCATTTGAAACATGCAACGGTGACAGAATCATGATAGCCAAGAGAAACGTTTTATGAAAATGATCACAGCCCAAGGTAAAGGGGTAGGTAATGGTTTCAATTTCAGAGGTCATCATACATGGGACAAAAAAATATATATCCAAGCTAAACACTAAGTTGAAGGGAATGAGTTTCTGCAGAGGTCGGTCATAATCAGAGAACCCTTGCTTCATAACGCTTGCTCAGTTATCCAAAAAATACAAAATTTTCGATAGTATTTTACAAGCAGCATTAATCCAATTATCTCTCATAGATTTTTATTTTTTACTTATAATGACGGTTCTGTGTCATTTTACAGGACTTGTTTGACGAGAATGTATATCGTCTGTGTTTAATCTCATGGGCGAACTTGACGGCCGTCTTTCAATACAGTCTGAATCAGGCGAAACTCGCAAGCTACCATTTCTGTGAATTCTGTTTTCGTCTCGAAAAGCGGTTGGAGATGGTGTATATTTTGAGAGTTGCAATCTAGAAACAGTCCCACTTCTGGCTCTTGGTCGCCCTCTGGTTTGACACTGGAATAAAGTTGCGAGCCCGTGGCGAAAAGACTCGCTGAACACAAAGTAAACATACGGATTCAACGCACTGCTCAAGTACTCGAAAAAATATCCCACAAAGATTAGCGATTCGGGAATACTGTAGGCACAACGGGCGACGCGAGAATCAAAATACGTCATAAACTGTACCAGGAATATTGGAAACCAGCCAATGGCGAAAATGAGAACCATGAAGATGAGCATAATGACAACCTTTCTTTTCCGCATAACGGCTTTCTTTCGGCTCTTTGAGATCATGCTTTCGGGGCTGTTTCTCATCCACAGTTTTAAGCACAACTTTGAATACAACACAGTCATCATCATCAATGGAATCACGTACAAGAAGACAAATAGCACTGCTGTGTAAATGCGAGGGCTAGTCTTTGGGTCAAAGGGGTTCTTCCATGCTTCTACGCATTGCTTTTTTCCGGTGTCTTTGTCAGTAACAACTCTTTGCATAAGTATTGTCGGTAATGCAAAGCAGAATGCCGATGCCCAAATACCAAATATAATGTACTTTATATACTGATTCTTCAAGCTGTATGAATGTGGCTTGACAATCAAGTAATAACGATCAATAGAGACGGCGCTTAGGCTCAACACTGAGCAAGCAACCGACATATAAACACAGAAAAAGGCAAACACGCACATGAAGCTGCCCAAGGGCCATGTACCATCGGTGAAGTACCCTAACCTGACGATTTCCCAAACCATAGGCAACAATGTAACGAGTAGGTCGGCCAAACTTATGTTCATGATTAACAAATTTGACAAGGTATGCATCCGTTTGTTCTTGATCACAATAGCTACAATCAAAAAATTCCCGATAAGCGAAACGATTATTATCAGGCTGAAAAGCACAACTTGCAAATTTCTGTCCACCACATTTTTGCCGGGACACGAGAAACTGTCGTTCTGGCTATTCGAAGCAATACTTAAATTGATGCGCGAGTAGTTCATTTTGTTTTTATTAAACAAAGTCTGGCCACTCCAGAACTTTATATGTAAAAAATTCGTTATCCGGATAGCGATTCCCCAGAAGCACAGTTGCCAACCATGAAATGCTGCTCTAGATGTCCGTAAAGCAGCTTTTAGATTAAAAACATAATCAACTCGAGCGTTAATCTAACCTCTGCCTTCTGCGATTGCGAATATACTGACAACGTGCCTTCTTGATGCACAGATGAACAGTCACCTGCAACTGCACAGCAATTATCGTTTGTCTTCCAGCAACATAACTAACACACTATAAAGTTGGAGTCTTGACGAATAGATTCTTCGGGTGGCTTTCGTACCACGCCTATCAACATTCATTGCTTAAATGTTTTTTCAATCCCTCCTATTCATGGTAGACTAGCCATGGTAGACCTGTAAAGACAATTTCTGAAATCCAGCGGGTATTTCTTCACTGATACCGGTGAATGATCGGACATCAAGGGACAGCAAATCAAACAATCTTGCCAATAAAAGCCGCCTTGTAACTGGGGGCCTCTTGTAAATAAATAAAGGTGATCGCGGATCGCTAAGAAAGTATCATTTCTTGCCATTTCGGCGTCTAAATATAAACATGTTGACGTAAATAACCAGGTTCCAGATAAATAAAGAAAGATTTTGTAACAACCCCAATGGGAGAGCTCAATTGCTTGAATCGAATGTAAAGCTGATATGCTCTTTTGAAATCAGTTGGCCGCGCGAAGATGGTGAGAGCTGCCGTCATAGAATGCGCTTCTTTAGCCCTGGTCTAAAAACTTGAAGAATTTGCCAGTTTGCCAAAAGCAAGCAATCAGTCCTTCTACTTCTCATTTGTAACTGCACAGAATCAGTCAAAATGAACTCTTTACACTGATTAAGAAAACTGAGCAGAACAGAACTATAGATAGACAGTCTGAAAACATCTGTCAAATTTTCTAAAAGTAAAAGAACAATGATAGGCGACAAACAAACTTGTTTCGTTGTTGACTGAAAATGCTCTGTTTCTCTTTCGTGTTTATACGAACTTCAATGTGCAAAATATGTTTTGTGGCAAGTGCTAATTACAAAAGCAGAAAGAAAAACCTTATTGTTTGCTGAACACATATGCCGGTTGGAGACAACCTAACCTATTCCAGTGTCAAAATAATTCAAAAACATTTAACAATGACAGGTATCGGCATGCTTTATACAAAATACTTTTTTATCCAAACAATGTTGCATGATTTCCATTGATACCCAACCAAAGGACATACACCGCCCTTACTCATAGCCAGAAAAGTTCTACAGCAACTTCCCTGCAACTTCTACACGAGAAATTGGTCTGTTTCTTACTTAAATCTAGATTTGAAAAAGAAGAAAACTCATTTATTGCAAACTAGCACAGGGCGACATTTGAACAGCTACTGCAATGTTTGATATTCCCTTCGAATGCTAGGAGTTTGGCTTTATTTGAAGTTCATTGCAGACAAACTCTAATATTTTGAACAGTAAAAGAAAAAATGTTTCCAATACCCGCTTTATTGAATGTATCGTAATATAGTCTACGAAAAATAAATGAAACATAGTCTTAAAAACATTTTCGCCATCGCATTGGTCTACAACAATGTATACACGGTTTCTTGAGGCTCTAGTACCAAGCGTACTTTATAGTCGAGAGCTCTGGGAAAAAAGATTCGAATAGGGACAATGCAGAGCCCTATCCGTCCGTCTCCGTCCGACTCTAATGCAGAGCCCTCTCTGTCCGTCTCCTTCGCAAAAGTCCACAGGAAAGAAACAAATACTCCTCTCTTTCAAGCACGGAATAGACTTGGAGCAAATCTAGGGATAATATGACTTTCTGTATGCTTTGCAGCTCTTTCATTTGAACAAAAAAGACAACCGAATGCAAACTAGCCTGTAGTAACTATGGGCTCTAGAGCGGAAGCATCTAGTAGGGGTTGCAGAGAAGGAGCGTTGCAGGAGAGTGGGATGGCAGAGAGAAAGACTAGCCTGCGCGCAGACTCGACTGGTTTTCCCCGAGATGAACTTCAGTTTTAACGTCTGTCATTTCGAGCCAAGAATTTTTCTATTGTTTAACGGGTGCGGCTTATAAGAGCCAATTATCTTCTATTGTTTAACGGGTGCGGCTTATAATCAAGGGCAGCTTACATTTTTTATTAACAGTTCACTGCGGCTTTTAATCAAGGACAGATACTTCAGTGTGTCGTCATTTCGAGTGTATCGTGATACTTACAACCGGGGTAACAAAAGCATTTTTAGCGATGTACCCTTGTGGCCTCATATTCATAATAAAATTATAAGGAATGATAACTCTTTTATTCGTATTCAGAGAAAAATTGCAAATCTGACTTAACAAGTTCTGATTGACACAGATCTATTTACTTGAAAAATTAATAAGTGGTGATGCGATGGGAACAGTTAAAACAACACCTTTAGTGTGCTGTATGCTCGGTAGACCAATGGATTGCGAGGAGGTGAGAAAACCAAAGAAAACTAGGCATAACGGCCTTTTACCGGAAATTTTATCCGATAATTAGAGAAAAAGAATTGGTTTGACGACGAAATTAATGGTGCTATGGCTACTACAACAAACAACCAACAAAAGTATACTTCAAATCTTTCAGGCTAGTAAAAGCGATAGACGTGCAGCAAGACAGACAGAGCTTTGAGAGGTAGATTCTTTCCAGAACATTTTCGTGAAATAGTGGAACAGTTTCAAAGACGAACGCATTTCATACTATCCGAACTTTGCATTTAGCAACTAAGTTTGCATTACATTTAGTTGAAAGCTGATTGCCAAAGTGTTATTGTTGGACGGCTTTTGTTGCATCTAGAAAAAGATGAACAACTCGTCCTTTTCAACACCAGTACCTGGTCTTTCCGTATCATGTGTACCGTCAGAACCTGTAAGCATCCAGCTACAAGTAGCGATGTTTACTTTACTGGTGATTTTTTCACTTATCGGCAATTCTTTGGTGATTCTGATTGTGGCGAAGAACAAGCGCATGCATACAGTTACTAACGCTCTCATCACCAATATGAGTGTCGCTGACATTCTAATAACAATTCTTCCAATGGTATGGGAGATAGTCCGGGTCATACACTTGCCTAGAGGAAACTGGCCCTTGGGAGGGTTCATGTGCACCTTTATGCACATGTGCATATATCTTTCAGTAGCATGTTCGATCCTCAGCCTCCAGGTGATCACGTGTGACAGATTCCTTGCCATTATGTTCCCATTCAACCGCACCATAACGAAAAAGATGTTGCCATACATACTGGTATCCATATGGGTAATTTCAGTGGCTTATGCTTCACCAACGATTTATGCCATGGAGCTGGCAGAATTTGCTGGCGATACCTACTGCATTGAGAAATGGAATCCACCATTTGACGCCAAAAACAGTCCAGTGCATTACACGATCATCTTGTTCGTTGGATTGTACGCCTTGCCTCTCCTAACAATGGCAGTTATGTATACAGCTATCGCCTGGAAGCTTTGGAAGCGCATAATTCCTGGGGAGAGCACATCTGAGACAGAGAAACAACTTTTAAAGCAAAAGAAAAACGTTATCAAAATGCTCTTGGCTATAACTTTGTCCTTCGCTATATGCTGGCTTCCAGTTTTTGTTATGCAATTCATCATGTTTACAAGTGAATACTATCAGAAATGTTTTACTTCGTTTCCCACATGGTTCATCTTCTTCGCCTTCTTCATGCAGTACCTGGGCAGTACAATCAATCCCTACATTTATTTCACTTTCAGCGGGACTTATCGCCGCGGGCTGAAAAATTTGGTTACTTGTTTCAAGAGAATCGAACCAAATAGCACGCTCGCGACAAAACGAACTGTTCACAGAAACACAATCAATACATCAGGTCTAAGCACAACTAACTCTGCTCAGACGCCCATAGTGGCTACAGCGCAAAAAACTCAAGATGGTCTTCCGATGACTGGGAAAGGTGATAGTGTAATACGGGAGGAGTCGGCGGAAAACCTGGCCTCTCCAGATAGAAACGCAAACATGGTAGTATAACTGGAACATGGTTTTAAAAAAATGTTTTAAAATTACACGTGAGAAATGTATGTAGCCAGAAATATCCAGAGCCAGCTCAGGCACTGCAATAACAATATCTGTAAAAAGTATTGGCCTTAGGGACTTAACCCCCAGCTACCCTGCCCTATTTTTTATTATCATTTATGATCGAACAGCAAATCAGCAAAAGCAGGAGGGAGCCAGTAACTACCCTGGTAAATTGAAATCCACTTTTCAAATCCTTGCCAAAAAGCCAAACCATGAAAAATTGTGAACACTTTGTTTACCTAGAAATAATTTGTTTATCTAGAAAGGGATGTTGAAAATAGGTTTTGTAAACAAGAGCATTGGTGTAAATTTTTTTATAAACAGTAAACTAAAATTTGTCAATATTTTAAAAAGAAAACGTCTCGTAAAAATCCTTTAAAAAAGCTTCAAAGCAGTCACTCCCCCCAGAAATTGGCTTGTATGAAAACTGAGGATGAAACCACTCAATGTCATGTCTGATTGACTAAAATTGCTAACAATTTGCCCATGTCAACCAAGCATGAATTTTGCTCTGGTGTAAAAATTTGAGCACAATTAGGGACAGACTGCCTTATACTGTCTTTGAAAAAGCATTCACTTGTGTAATTTAAAAAAGAGTTTTTTATACACATTACAAAAGCATTGACATGAAAATGGGTGTTATTAGTAAAAAGAGTTGTAAATATTCTGGAAAGGTGTCTCTGAGCATTGAAAACACTTTACTCTATAAACATGAACGTGTATATTTCACACTTTCCAAGAATGTTTTTCAACAAGAAGCATAAATCATAGACAGGCATAGTAAAAATAAAGACCCAATCTATTGCCAACAGGAAGAAAAGAAAGGCTGAACATTTGATATCAATTATGCATTTTGATTAAGGTTATCAAGACCAGTATTATTCAGTAATTATTCAATGAAAGTAATATTCAGTATAATATTCAGCACATTTGATAGCATATCATTTGGCAACAGTATTATCCCTCTTTCTAAATAATTGTTTATATGTAAAAAAGCAGCACTAATTTAGAAGCATCTGTTAGTACTTCATTGTGTAGCCCTTGTTCATACAATGTCTGGACTGATTCAGGACCCAGTGCTAATCCAATCATCTTTATTTTTGTCAACAATCTTTGTGTTAGGTATAATTTAAGAAAAAATTAACATGTTAACTACTTTTGATTCTATTGTGGAATTCTATGGAACACACCAATATATTATTGAAACAGTTCCTGCTTCGAAATAATGAATATAACTTCCACCAGCAAATATAATTTCCAAGTATGATTTCAAAAGCATCAAATGAATAAATTTTTGTGGTGAGTTAATGTCACTGAACCATTCTTAAAAATCATGTACAAAAACTCTCAATGCAAGATGAAATATTTACCCATCTTTGTTGCCTTTCCTGCAATCTTTTTTCCATAAAAGAAGATTTTGTTTCCTGTAAAAAGACCAGACAAATACAAATAGAACAGAATGAAAAGAGAAGTGATCAAGAAGCATGTTCATATATCTTTGATATACTGCTTGGTTCATTTTTTCCTCTTTTTCATATCTTCTGATATTTACCCCCAAATGTATCTCCTGCGAGTTTGAAAAAAGATTTTACCCCCAAATGTATCTCCTGCAAGTTTGAAAAATGATTTTGTTTATTAAGCAAACATAAAGGCCTCTCCATGAAACAATTCTAGCTGCTTAAATTATTTGGCAAAAAATTTTTAAAGTAAAGTAAAGGTGTTTCTCAAAAAAACTAGCCAAAAAAATGATTTAAAGATTGCAAGAAATAAGAGAAACGGGAAACATAGTAACTAAAGCACTTTTGGTTCAGCACTCTTCAGAGTATAAACGTTGGAAATTGATCAAAAGTAAGTGGAAAATTTATATCTAGATGTGGATTTAAAGTAATGGGAGAGGAAGAAGAGGTGTTTCATTGGTTATATAACTTGACAAAATCAAGGAAATTATTTTGGAGAATGGCTACCCAGATAATGTCATTTTCACTTTTTTAAGAGTAAAAAATTTCAAATTTCTCAGCCAGGATAAAGTTTAGTTGAGAAAAGTGCTGTGGATGTATAAAATATAAATATAAATGTAAATATAAAAATGCTGTGGATGGCAATAATTCATTAAACTGCAACAGTCAAAGCAAAAATGTCATAACAATTTTTTGTCCACTGTGAAACCATATAAAGTCTATAGTACTAAGGTCAAGCTTCAATTCGCTCAAAAGGATTGAGCTCCTACCAATCAAAAAAAGTTTAGTTGTTTATGAATTTTGTGAAATTGTGAAGCTCAGTATGTTGGATGCACTAGCCAGCCATTAATCAATAGAATAAAACTGCATGTTTCTGTGAGCATCAGGCAAAAACGGCCCCAAAAAGAGAACATCCTATTTGTATGGCCTATTTGCAAAAACCAAAATGCCAAAATAGATTACCGAAGTCTGATGTCATCAAAAAACATTTTAAAAATTTCTTAATTCTGACCTCATAGTCTAAAAGAATGGCATATAAAACTTATCAACATGCAAAATCGGTTAGATATATTCAAAATTGGGCGAAATATGGCTAATGAAAGACTTCAAGTTTGTTTTCATCAGATTACTTTTATTCTGGCCTGGTTCATAAAGTTATGAACCAAGACGAAATTACGAGGTATGGGGCAAGACGCTTTGCTCATACAGCCATTTCTCCAATTTGTAACACATTCTACTGATTTTGCAGATTCAGAGGTATTACATGATGCTCTTTCAGGTAATGGGATCAAAAGTGACAAATTCTAAAAATATATTTTTGTGAAGTCTTCACTTCGGTACTCTATTGATTCCACAATTGGTTAACATTTACTCACAAATCTAGAGTGTGCCAAAACAAGATGATAATTTTAAAATCACTGGGCAAGCAAGGTTGTCTTTTCATTTAGGAGTTTTAGGATCTGTTCACATCAAAACAAAGGATCCTGGCTTGTGTAGACAGAAAGAGTTCATTTCCCATCACACTCTTAAACTAGATGAGAGGTTAACGGAGACTGATTGGTAAAAAACAATCAACAATCAACCATGTCTTTCTTTCTCTCACATTATTTTCGATTATACCTGAATATAAATTTTCAGCTTACATCTGGTCACTATCCGCCGTATGTTATGTTTCCAGCATTTCAAAGATCTTTACAAAATTGCAACATGTGGGAAGGAACTGAAATGCTTAAGAGAATCATTCCTTTTTTGATAATTTTGACTAAGAATTACGCACGATGCGTCTGCTGCTCCAATAATTCAGAATCTTGGCTGGTTAACCATCAGAAATCTTGTAAGAAAGGAGAGAGCCACGCTAACTTACAAATCACTAAATATGCTTGCACCAGACTACTTGAGAAAATTATTCGAAAAATGTTCGGATGATAGAGAACGGTTTCTGCGTTCATCAGAAACTGATCTTAAAATACCGCTGCTAAAAACAATAAATGGCCAAAAGGCTTTTTCTTATCGCTGTCCAAAACTGTGGAATAATCTAGAAAGGGCTACCAAATTGGCCCCCTCCCTGAAAACCTTCAAAGAACAACTATAGTCGGGGACAACTTTTATTTCATCTTTACGTTCACTTTTTATAGCCTTAGTATTATTAAATATTGTAAATTAGGTTTGATTGGTAAATTTCTTTTGTTACTAGTATTTTAACATAGTTATTAGTTCTTATTTTAATCTTTTAAGCAGGTCAGGTTGAAAAACATATGTATGAACCTTTAACCTGTATAGATATTATAAAATAAAATAAAAATAAAAAAAATAAAAACAGTTGAGATTTTACCAAAATTTGTGTGTTTTCATGTGACAAATGTTGTTGTCGAGAAATTCCTCCACATACTTATTTCCAGTTTACAATTTTTTCCGTAAAACTGTAAATCACTTCTTTTATTTATGCTTTTTCTTCATATTTCACTTCTTTCAACAAAAAACAATCGAATTGTTATATAACTATAACGTTTAATACAACGACCCTTTATCGGGCAGAATAAATAAATGTACCATAAAATAGGTGCTTCTACAACAATTGTACAAACAACTTATGTAATAAATATCTAATGCTATATCAGATGCTAAAAATAGATTAATATTGCTCGCTTGGAAATAATGATAAAAGTAGAAAAAATGCTTATCATTTCAGGTATATGTCCTCTAGTTGAATCAAATTATTTGGCCAACATTGCCTAGGCTTGCCCTCGAATAAGGGACTGGCCTAAAAATGAAATTCTCATATTTTCTTAAACAAAAAAAACATCTACATCAGTTTCACAAGGAACACTACCTTACCTTTTTACTTGCGCCACGTAATGATACAATCGGCTTTTGCCTGTGTTTTCCATCAAAACTATACATCTTGCTCCTGGTCCTTTTCTATCCAACAACAAGAAAAATCCTCTATTTAGCCGAAGTGATGCTGTGTCAGCAAGCATTTGCGTTAAGGAGGAAATGCATGCTCCTTCCCAGCTCGCATAACCAACCAGGTACCAGAGTCGGTAAATTGCCTATTTTGGGCAATCCGTGCGGGGGCGTGAAACCCCCAATCTCAAAAATTTTCGATTTCGCAGGGCATCAAGAACAATTTTTTGCAGCGCAGGAACGCCACCTCTGAAATTCGTAAATAGCCCGTTTAGGAATTTGAAATAGATATATCATATTTGCGATGATCTTCCCTTCCTGATATGACATTGCATTCAAGCTAACGGAAAATGCAACGATGATTGATGCATATGTTTAGCGCAAGGTTGAATCCACACAAAGGAACTTATGTTGTAAATTTTTTTCATGACAGGCACGGCGCCACAGGGTGGGATAGGAGGGGTAGGGGCTGAAGCTCCCCATTTTTCAAGATAAGAATTTCCGGTTTCTCACCGGTTTTCTAATACTTTCTGAAAAAGTGTATGCAAAAAGGAGAATAAACTGTGAAGAATCAGGAGAACAATCAGAAACGAAAGGTCACAATTTATTTTTTTCCTTTTTTTTCAAGGTCTGTCACTTGAGTTTTAGCATGACACCTCCCCTCCTCGATTCATCCCAATAAACAATAATCAGTGTTTTCTGAGAATTGTCCCTCCTAAGCAGTATAGTATTTTGCTAAATTTTAGCCTAGGAGATGCTTGTTTAGCCCTTCTTCAAGTTATACCCAACAATGGTGGGCCCTCCCACCTCACTAGACTTGATACTTAGGCCCCCAGCTTCAAATTTGTGGCGTCGTCCCTATCATGTAGCCGAAAAAATATGCACCCCCTCCCCCCGTGAAAACGTGCAAAGAAAAATCAAATTTGAAATTTAATTTACGCTCACGTAGATCAATATATATTTCATAGGCAAGTAAGTTCGAAATTTGTTTTTATTGCTTATACATTTGTCCTTGGTAAATAAAAATTACATTGGTAAAGCTTTCATTAGCATCCTATAGATTATAACTTTGATTTGAGGTCTGCAGGATACCACCCAATTTTGCAGAGCAGAAACCATTTTCACCCCCCCCCCCCCAAACTTATTGGCCTAGTTACGCCCCTGACTTCAATTTTGAAGTTTCGCACAAAATACAGGGCCTCCGATGAAGGGGGAGGCCCAAGTCAAAATCTTTTGTTACGATTGTTAAGTTTTTTCTTGGTCCCCCCCCCCCCCCCCCCACACACACTTTCCAACCTGCGTCAGAGCCCATGGCTTAGATTAATTTTAAAATGATCCTAAAATATGGCTTTAAATAGCTATTTTTGCCTATGCAATTGTGAAACCTAAAAATCGAGGCCCTCTTTTATCAGACTATATTTTAGATAGTGAAGAACACATCAAAGCATACTAACTAAGGGGGAAAAACCCCTCCAACCCCAGTGACTTATTACAAAACCCAAAAACGAGTTGATTTGCTTCATGCATACATGTTGTTAAGACAATACTAACACGTGCAATCGTGGTATTTACTGTTAAACCGTTGATTGTAATGTCTGGCCCTTTTTTACTCCCAAATAAGATCATTTTGTCCACCCTTTTGGAACCTATTCGCGGAAAAAACGCGAGAAAATGCGATTACTGGTATCCCCCCAGTCTAACCGTTGTTTCAGCCAATGAGGTTGCAGTAATTCAAACATGGCTTCAATAGGTTTCGCATGACGACCGTTCAAATTCAAAATTAACTTATGGCGGATTCTTAGATTACAGTCAGCGTTATCGGAAATTTTTTATTCTCTGCCAGTATATCGTATCAGCTTGCTTCAGAACAGCTTTAGAAGATGGTGCACGAATCGCTCACGCTCGGCAACAAAGTTGATATCCAACGAAGCGATGGTAAGAAACACCGCAAGCTTGATGCTGTTGCAGCAAATTTTCATAGATGCTTAGGCCATTATCAAATAAACATTTCGAATTTACATTATTTTCTCAGCATCTTTGCAACTTGAGCTTTGCTGCTTTTAAATTATTTCCTCCTTGTCAATCTAGAGCAAACCATGAAGGGGCTTATTTGCAATGTTTCATTCAGCGTTTGCAAACACTGCGAGCAACGCAAATTCTACATTTCTGAAATAGCATTTCTATATTAATTTTGAAATTTTGATACTGAAATTGGAAAATAAAAGGATAAAATCAGCTTTGACGGAAAATTGGTCAAATTCCAGTCATTTTGGTAGACTACATCCCAGATTTAATCCCAAATAAAACTTTTTAGAATGATGACAAATTGCAATAATACCCAAAACTTGGGCCAAACCCTGCATTGTGTTATTAATTAACCCTTCAAATTCAGGTTATTCACAGAACTTACAAAAAAGTATTATATGAATTATGTAATCATAAAAACTTTTTAGTTTCTCATCCATTAAAAGCAGTATTCTATATACTGTAAGAAGATAAACGGAAAATGATATTACTGCATCATTCCTTTCAGTCTCCTGAGAAGCTGTTCATGATGGAAAATAGAGATTAACCTAAAAAATAAGCAATGCTAAGCATCAAAATTCTCCTTGTAGATTTGAGCTATATTCATAGAATAGCAAGGTTTTATTTTCAGCAATAGGTATATCTATTTGGCCTGTCTCCCAAAGCATCCATTTCTCCTATAATATAAATGGAGGAAACTAAATTTTTTGCAAGTAATTGGCACTGGTAGCAATTATGAAAATTTTGTTTCAAATTTCCAATACAAAACTTGTTAATATATTAATTACTGTGCATTCTTTGCTTTGCAGTTCTATTCTTGTTTGGTATCAACAGGCCTTCTTTTACTTCCATTCATTTTTGCTAAAGTAATTGCAAGCAGAAAGAAATTGCTTCACTGCCCATATAAAAAAGAACCCAATTAACCTTTTATTAATATTGAAGTGGGAACAGGAAATAATGACAAGACATTCTAGAAACACAGACAAAGCGATAATGCATATTGCTCCTTTTGAACTAACAGGTTTATTTTGGCAGGTTTACATTTTACCATTACCTTCAGATATCACTAATGCAACCTTATCTTTACTTGATAGCTCTCAAAAATTAATCATAAGCAGCACATTGCAATGGATGTAACCATTAAGAGCTTTTATTCTCAGTACTTGTGAATAATTGATAAGTAGAGATGTGATATCTTATGTGTGCCTTTGAAAAAATTGGTTTGAAAGGCTGAGGCTTGAAAGCTGTATTTTTATATGCTTCCCAAATAAGCACACTCGGTTGTATTGGAACTTTTATGATGCTAAAATCAATTTATCCATCATAGAACTTGGCTTTGTAATTCTGGTGTGACAAAGGTTTTTTTTGGTTCATTATTTCAAGAAATATATTTTTGTTTAGCATGATACAGTTTTGTTTATTGCTTAACTGTAGCCTTTGTTTGCCAAATTTCTATTTTGCTTGTAAAATAGTGTCAGGGCTATGTGTGATTATATAAATGACAAGTCAGAATACTGTACACACTGACCAATCCATTGGTGTATTGCATATTTGCCAGCTTAAATAGGTAGGAGTATCTGTAAACAAACAAAATACATCTGCATATACTAATATGTTCTTCTATATTAGATGAAGATTGAATGGTATGTTGCATAATTTGTGTTTCAAAGCTAACAGTGATGTTTTGTACTAAAATTGCCTTATGGAGGCTCATTATTGGGTATATGACCCTTTGGGTTTGACAGTGATAAATCAAAGATAACCAGGCCTTATGGATTGTTATCCTGCCAACGCAAAGAAAAAGGCATCTCTTGCTTGTCCACAAAGGCAGGCCTTTTCGTGTGACGCAAGCGATCACGATCGCATCAGCACTCGTGCAAACCAAACCACGTGAGCGTTTGATCGCTCGTGCAAAATGGTAAATTGTACCTTTTGTGAACCAAGCAAGTGACAGACAATACAAAGCTGGTATATCAAAACACAGAAAATATAAGTAAACTGACTTAACCACATCTCAAAGCTATTTCTCACGAGTTATTTCTCACAGAAAGGCCTGCAAAGGTGTACTTTTGAACTATATACCTCTCTCAAAAGCTTGTGATTTAAACAAATAAAAAATTATGTTTATCAAAATAAAGCATTTGATGGTTTATTGTGCATACTACAACTTTTTTAGTTATACCAACGTTCCTTGTGTTTTTTTCATTTTCTATGTATATGAAAATTTGACATGGGAAAATAAACATAATTATTTGATTTGTAGGAAGAGTCCATTCTGCCATGATAAGTGGTATAAACAAAGATATGAACAGTGTCATGGTAGAATGGTATGAAAATGGTGAGGCTAAGGGCAAAGAGGTACACAATTTATTTTCCTTAAATTCATACTGTTCTTCACTACATAGAATATTGGAAGGGCCTTAAAATGATTTAAGATATATTCAATAGAAATTTATAGAATATTGCCAACAATACCAAAAGAGAGAGAATCCTGCATTGTTGCTTGTTAGCTAACTGCCTTGCTGTTTTACATGCAATGTGAGATGCAAGATGTATTTTCAACTCTTGAAAACAGACCTAAACAGCCCTGAGCTATTTGTGATCCATAAAATCATAGACATTGTAACATAGACTTTCTTGTGAGATGTTGGACAGACGTTACAGAATTTGTTTTAAGAATATCATTTTCTCAAACTTTTATAACAAGAACAGTTTACAGAAGGTTTTCTGAAAACAGTGTTTTTGCTTAAAAATTCTTTAGATTTAAATAATGTTAAAAATCCGTCAGACTCAAAATCTGTTATGTAACTGTTACAATCATTTCTCTGATATGGCACTTCAGCCTCAGGGCTCATAAAACAATTCATAAATGTTGTTAACATATCACATGTCCATAAACATTGTCCTCCTACACACTTTCAGCTGAACAACCAATGTGGAGACAAAATGAAAAACGCAAGCAAAGGCAAACATGCTTTTCAATCAGAAAACAGCCTAAGTTTGTTTTGTTATTCTGCTTTTCAAAATGTTCAACCAAACAATGCTTTGTTTGTTTACTTAATGTTTGAATGCCAGATATGATCTCTTTTAGATTGACATTGAGCAAATTTATGCTCTAAATCCAGACCTGGAGAATTTGCCTCAAAAGCCAACACGGCAGCAAGGGAGTAAACGCTATGCAACACCATCAGTATCAAAGGTTTGTGTTGAAAGCTGTTTATTGAACTGATCCACATATCATGGCATTCCATGCAATTAGCTTTTTTACACTCTGTGGTTGGATTCTAAAGGCAGCCTGTATATCAGATCTTGAAAAACCATAATCATAAAACCTCTTTGTTCCAACATATGTTTACCAAAGAATCTGCTAATGAACCTGATTATAACAGCTTAATAATAGAAAAACGATAAGTAAACCTTCACTACAAAAGTTGTTACTCTGTCAAATTCCCATTACAGAATTTGTTTTCAAATGCCCACCAACAATGATTTAATTCTCAACACCTGTTATTGGGGATGTCAAAGGTTTGACATGTTGCTGGAAAGCTGGATTGATTGGTTTACTTTTAGCACCAAGGAATTTAGTAGGTCAAATAACTTAATGTGATATCAAAACTTTGCTTTTTGTCTACTGAAAAATGTAGAAAGACTGTTAAGATTTATAGCTGCCTGTTTTTCACATCAAGCATAAAACAGTGAGCTGTGCTTCAAAGCAAATCGTGTAAAAGATTCACTATCTTCTGTTGTTTTAGCCATCAAAACTCCAAGAGCCTGCACCAGTCATATCACAGAGAGGTAATGTGTCACTTTTTTGTGATCATCTGTTGGTATTTGGTTTTTTTTTAAATAATTCAAAATGATGTTATATATCCTTGAAGTGATGCATTTCTTAGGTTAATCTACAAAATCAGATCTATGTTTTGCAGGGAGGCGGTTAACAGCTGTTGCACAGAAAGCTAAAGATCTACCTCCTCAGTCAAGGGGCCTTGATGGTGTTGAAACATCAGATGAAAATGTTCCACCAAGTAAACCTTTGTTGGACAAGGGCAATGCAGGTAAAGTCTTCATAAATGCATTGCCAAATGCATTACATTCCTTATAAAGAGCTGCTGTTTTTACAGATTAACACTTTTAAGTTTTTATATATATGTATAGTTGGCTTTAATTTCATTTTTTTTGCTTTTTAGCCTCTAGAAGGAGATCTAATTGTGTTAAAGAGGTTGAAAGGCTAAAGAAGAACAGAGAGGAAAGAAGGTTAATTGACTAGGCTTTAGTTTGTTGTGCATTTGCCATTCAATGATATGATCAGCTACTTTACAAAAATTATTAGAAAAGTAATGTGAGATATTATGAGCTTGTTATGCAACCAAGTGAATTCTGTGAATACTTCATTCTTTATGGAGGATATAGTTGATATATGAAAATTCAATTATATATTAGTTCATGCTCAAGAAAGGACTTGAATAAGATAACTGTATTTTTCATTACAGACAAAAACAGAATGAAGCAAGAGAGCAAAAGGAAAAACTTCAGCTTGAACTGGATCCAGGGAATCCAAACTGGGAATTCTTGAAAATGATAAGGTAAATATAATTCTAGGGTAAGGGGTTAAATTACTGAATATAGTCACATGCACTTCAGAATGTGAAGACAATAATAGAGTTTAAAGGTATTTCTTAGTATTTTTTGTATTTCTCGAAAACTATGAAAAGTACCTTTTCTGTTTATCTGTTTTAGAGAGTTTCAAGGTGGTTTGAATGATAAGCTATTGATGACAATGAATGACCCAGTAAGTTCATGACTTGATCATCATATCATCAAAGGTAGTTAGAAATCTTTTATGCTGACGCATTAGTTATCCTCAAAGTATTTTTTCTAAAAAAGATGTCACTGATGCTTTGCTTTTCAACGTAATTGCAAAAAGCTGAAGCTTCATAATTGTTTTGTACACATGCATAAACTTGTCATTTAAGACATTCTGTGATTAGACCTAAACTTGCATGTGTTCATTAACAACTAAAAAAAGTATTTTTGATATTACCTTAAAATTTAGTTGATGCCTTTTGACTGGTACCTTGCCAAACTCCTTTATTTGTGAAGAGTTATGTAAAATTATTATTTTATAGATAGAACAACACCAGATCTGCGTTTGTGTTAGAAAAAGGCCTCTGAATAAAAAGGGTAAGATAGAGCCTTATTAGACTTAGTGTTTTATTCATTTTCTTACTGTATAATATTAAGTTGAGGAAATAGATTCAGGTCAAAATTATTGTTCTGGCATTCCCCACACAAAAAAAATACTTTACAGTCTGGCAAAGTAGGTAATCAGAACGGTGACAAAGAGATATTTTTGCGATTTCTATTTCGACATCTTTTCTCCAAATTGTATCTACCGTTGACAGATCACATGATATATGATCCTTATTGTTTAATTCTTTCCAACTTATAGTAAAGTTGTTGCTGCTTTTGCATATACTTTACTGAAGGTGACTCTAGCTAGAGGTTTACTTAAGGTGACTCTAGCTAGAGGTTAAACGTTTAAATGGTTGTGTAACTGATTATGTCTAGCCTGGATTGTAACTGATTATGTCTAACAAGGAGTGTCTCGCCGATTTTGTCAATTTTCAACTATCGGTTGGTTGTCGGCTGGATAAAAGATTTCGTAATAGAAATGAAAAATGTGCCTCTCTTTGTTGACGTGCTGATTATCAGATATCTACTTTAAAATTTAATTGTAGTTGCTCAATTTTTTTCTCTATTTTTGTCTTTACTTTAGATGGTTGCCCCTTCCTTTGGTATCCAGTCCTAACGAGTTGCATATTCACATTGCCAGATACTTTTTAGAAAATAGATTTTTATGGCTTTTTGGCATTTGCAATTGGCTACTTTTTTCACTCTGATGTGAATTTTGATTTATTTAGAACACAAGATGAAAGATATCGATTTGTGTACGGCGATCGACAAACAGACGTTGTGTGTATGTAATTATTTTCTCTATGAAACAAACTGTATTGCTGAAAAAATGCGATATTCAAGTCAGTAATATGTGTGCTGTTTATGCCTGGTACATATTGTTCTAATCTTACATAGATTCATTACCTTTAATTTTTGATAACTTTTAGCAAACATTCAAATTTTTTAAGGTAACAGGTTCTGGAAAATTATAGGCTTCAAGACAAGATTATGTATAAAAAGACATTCACATCTCATGAATTAACGTTGCAAGTAATTGATATATAATTTCATGCACCCTAAGCAAAATATTTTGCATGGATGATATTATACACCATATTATGCATGAAGAAGCAAACAGAAATTCGCACTAGAAATGTTCATTCTCGCTGTAATAACTGTTTTATTATCTTTTCCAGGTTCATGAATGCAAGCTGAAAGTAGATCTCACAAGATATTTGGAAAACCACAAGTTTAGGTGAGCAGGAGCAAATATATTATATTTTTTAACTACAGTCTTGGCAATTCTTAAGGTTTTAGGAAGCTTTTGCCCTATAGCCAAAATTACCCTGGTTTAAAATGCAAACTTTTGATCTTTGAAAATTAAAAGATCTAAAAAGGCGCTTTTTCACCATGCTTGCCACAACTGTTCACAAGCGAACGGCTTGGGACGGACGTAGGGCGATTTAAGTTTCAGCTTGAAATGAAAGAGAAGTGTTTGCTGTGAATGGGTTGATGTTGCACGTATGAGAAAACATTGTTAGTAGATCTGCAGCTATATCAACTTGCGACTTATTTGCTTTTTCGTCCTTATTTCATCCAGATTTGATTATTCCTTCGACGAATCCGCCAGCAATGAATTAGTTTACAGATATACAGCAAAACCACTTGTTGAGATGATCTTTAATCAAGGCATGGCAACTTGCTTTGCGTACGGTCAAACTGGAAGTGGCAAAACTCATGTAAGTGCCTTACCCACCTATTACCATCAAGAAAGCTTAAAAGTGTGAAAGATTCTCGCTGCCTCTAAGTTTGTTCAATAAATATGAAGTCCTGTAATCTTTTTATTGTTTTTTTTGTTTTTCTGAAGACAACTTTTTCTGAGATTATTACGTAATGACCAAAGAGTATTTATCTGTCATACATGTGATGTTCAACCCTTCATACTTGATTGCCTTCAAGAAATTTACATGAAATTGGATTTGGAAATTGGGGTTGCTTCATCCTAGGGTTATTTTTATCACCAACTTTCCAGTTATTGAAATCCCAATGTTTTGGATCCCGACTGTTGATTTGTTTCTAGAATAGTGCTATGTTGTGCTGACGGTGGCTTGCAATCGTCACAATGCTAGCCAAAGTCAGACTGACTTGATTTTTGCGTTTCACAAAATCAGTGTGCTTGAAAGTTTCGTCCTGTAAATAAGCACCGACTTGCATAGAAGCTTTCAACATGAAATATACAACCTCATTGTTCATTGAGGCTAATTTACGTTCATCTAGCTATGTTGTCTTTCTTTGATGTTCTCTACTTTTCCTATACTTCTTTTCTAGACAATGGGTGGAGATTTCAGTGGCAAAACGCAAGGAATCTATGCTCTAGCTGCAAACGATGTTTTTAAATTATTGCGAAGTGCAAAACACCGTACCAAGGATCTTGTTGTGTCATCAAGTTTTTTCGAAATATACAGTGGAAAGGTGAGAGATTTTCATATCGGCTACTCAGTATATTTTTTGTTATTTATATCAAAATAAATGCTAGTTGCAATTTGGTTGACCTGCAATCTTAGAGCGTCCAATATAAAGGAAATTGGCTCCGAATAATAAAATCCATTATTTTTACTAAACAATTGCTAATCCAATGATTTATTGTGGACGAAAAGTTAAGTTTGACCAATTAGCATCACCACTAGATCCCTGATATTTATCGATCCTTACTAGCAGTGACGTGAGCCATGTATCCGTATTTATTTTCAATTGGTGTGCTTTTTTGTCAAATGACTCTCAGAACAAACTCAGAACTACAGACAACAAAATTTCTGTAGTACTGAGTACTTTGATTTGGTGCTAGTTTACAGTTATGTCAGTTAATTCGATTTCAAATTATAAGAGTAAACTGATCATGTAATAAAGACATTGGACCAAGAGGAAGTTTGACTCTACCTGCTACTTTTTAAATCCAAAGGAAGTTTCAAGAAACATTTCCTTGTTTGTGTCTTTCCAATACCCGGGATAATTTAAAAATCTGCCAAGGGTGACCTCAATGAAAATCCAAAAACTTTATGATTTGCAGGTATGTCTAGCAACACCTTTAAGAAAGAATATTTTGGCATTTTTTCAGGTATTTGACCTTTTGAATAAGAAGAAGAAACTTCGTGTGCTAGAAGATGGACAAGGGCAGGTTCAAGTAAGTTCTTTTTCTCCAATGAGAATCTCACTTTGGCGCCTTTCATTTTGAGAGTCTGTAGATAGCATGCGTGCAGCGAAGGCGGGGATCCTGCTTCGAAATTAGATATGTTTAGGAAATTTTGGTGGCGGTAGAAAGATAATACCATTACTTGACAACAACATGTTTAGATTCCTTTTTGATCCATTAAAGATTTAAGGCGTTTATGTATGGTGTGTGGCAGTAATATAGAGTCAAATTTGTTATCGCATCCCCCCTCGGAATGAGTCATCCCCTTACCGTCTGGATGTGTAATCCCCCTCCCACTCTGGGTGTGTCATCACCTTCCCCCTCCTCTGGATGTGTTATCCTCTCCCTCTCTCCGTCTATCTTGAAATGTATATCATAATCCAAAGCGAACAGTTCATTAAGTTGTGTATTCGCCAGCCACATCAATTCCAGTGACGAAGTGAGAAAGTGGCTTATATTTGCAAACACCTTTTCCAGATTTTACAGTTGTGAAAACAGTAGTATGGATTCCTTCGAGAAACTTTTATCAAAATATTTGGTTATTAGTTATTTATCTTAAAGCATGTATTACTTTTGATGAATTTCAGGTTGTCGATCTAGAAGAGATTGTTGTCCACAGTGTACAGGATGTCCTTAAGTTAATAGAGCGTGGCATGAAAGTTAGGTGAGTGGCATATCTTAGCATGTAAAAAGTTCTTACACGTGACGGCATAAAAGTTTATTTCCATAATGTCTATCTTTGGATCATGTTTTCTGTAAGATGGCCGTGAAATACCTCTTAAAATGCAAAATAATTTTAATCTGTTCCAAAATAACTGAGATATAGCAAATAGAATTCAGATTTTTGCTACCGATTAACTGTGATTGGACAGGGGAAGCGCCTGTGTTCATGAGCCAATATGTTACAGATCTAACTGATTTTGCACATTTAGTCGTACTTCTTAATCAATCATATCAATGTTCTCTATTGTCATTATATGTAAAGCAACATACCTGCTTACTTCGTAGAACCTCTGGACAGACATCCGCCAATCAAAACTCATCTAGATCACATGCAGTCTTCCAGATTGTTCTTCGCAAACAGTAAGTACACGGTGCTTTTTCCATCTCCTTCCTCGCTCTCGTCCTTTATGTTTTGTTCAGAATTTTACAGCTTGCCGTGTACCTGGAAAATGTTGACAGTCAGTTTGAAAATATAATCAAGTTTTATGGCCCTTCCACATTTTGAACTAATAGTTTTAATGAATTTGAAGTTCAAAACCAAATGTATATAGCTCTTGTACTCAAAACAGATTGGAAGTTTTGTTATTTTGAATGGGAAGTATGAATATCAATTAAATGAGGTTTCTGATGTATTCTTTATTCACCATTATACAAATTCTTACACGTGGAGTACTTAAATTCAATTTTGTATATCGTATACACAGAGTTTCTTGGCAAATAGCAGACTTATCTTTATGCAAATAGGAACGTCTGAACAAATAAGGAACTTTTATTGACTGTTCCAAATCTCTTCCAATTACGAAGAACAATAATCATTCTTTTAGCTAATCTTTTTCTGACTGGTAAATTTTCAGCTGATCCATTTCAGTAGCAGATACCTATCAAATAATTTGGATAGTGCAACATATTCTTCCACTAGTAGTCACAGTGTTGGAGACTATTGTTAGTAAATTCATCCGATCAAAGCAATTTGAATAACAGAAACAACTTGTGTTTAATTTCAGCGGACCGGGTAAAGATGGCAGCATGGGACATCTTTATGGGAAGTTTTCACTCATTGATCTTGCTGGTGAGTGTACGAGATTTGTTAATGCAAAACTCCACAGTTTGCAGTTGTGAAACCACTGTAATAAATGTAAGATCTTCTGCTAGCCCCATCAAGTACCTATTATCTGGTTACAGTTGGACCATTTTTTCTACATCGAGTTAGAATCTACAGGTTGTTGGAAAGCTGCCTGTTCATGCAAATTGTTTTGAACTGAATCCGATGCTAGAATAAATATTTCCTAGATGGCAAGTTTGATGTATCTTTTTCGTTCAGGAAACGAAAGAGGAGCTGACACGTCGAGTTCAGATCGACAAACGAGAATGGAAGGAGCCGAGATAAACAAGAGCTTGCTAGCCCTAAAAGAATGCATACGAGCCCTGGGAAGAAAAGGAGCCCATCTGCCATTCAGAGCCAGCAAACTAACACAGGTTAATCTGCTATCGATTGCTCATTTGTAGCTCCGTTCTTTAAATATATATAATCTATGGTTTGGGTTTTAATTCTTTATTTAAAAGCAGTCTGCCTCCAAGCTTATTTGGCAACTTCTGTCAGTTGTCATCTTAGTATAGCTAAACATACATAACATTAGTTTAAATATACAATTGATATACACAAATGATACAATTTGCCTTACATTGAATATATTAACAAAGGGAAAGGTTATTAGAAAATACATGAACTTAGAGATAATTGCCAAAGGAGGAGCTCTTTAATAGAGAAACTGATCGAGAGAGAGGCAAATTATAAGCATGTCTTGCTTGTATGTAAAACTGTCACCCTGAATTTTTTAATTCTAACAACTGGTTTGTCCTTTTGGATTCCTGCAGGTTCTTCGAGATTCTTTCATTGGTGAGAATGCCAAAACATGTATGGTACGTCTACTTCTTATTCTCTTTCTGTAGACATATTAGTGTTTGACAAAAATAACTACATATCTTTGACATCTTTAATGAAGAATTAATTAACCGAAAAAGATGCGATATTTACTTACTTGATCATGTCAGGGTTGGTATTTTCAAGCCTTTCATACCTAAGTTGACCTGGTATTTATTCAATCTATTGATTATTTTGTATCTAAATACCTCATTTTTGACAAAAACGTCAAATTCTTATTCTTCTCCTTGAAGATTGCAACTGTGTCTCCGGGCATGTCATGCACAGAACATACATTAAACACCCTTCGGTATGCCGATAGGTAAGTCAAAATATCTTACTGGAATTTTAATAGGTTGCATAAGGATTGAAGAAATAATCCCTTGCTTTATGAGGCTCGATTACAATTGCACAGAAGCCAAAGGTTGAAGCCAAACAGTGGCTTGGAAGTGCCACTTTGTTAAAAATTAGTCGTGTCGTGTGGTGAAATATATATTGAAACAAATATTGAATAACTTTTCCAATAACAAGTTTTATCTCCAAGTCTTAATGTTCAATGCTTATCGGGGCTGCAGAAGTATTGCCGTTGTATTTATATAAAAAACAGAAGACAACATATAAACAATATTTTGCCCTGCCTGGAAAATAGTCTCAAAATGAACGGAACTCAATTTTAAAAATTCTGCAACCAAACTTCAAAGTATTTGCAAAAATTATCGCATGTAAACCAAACAACGCTAGACAATAAAAAATATTGAAATGGCGTCAAAAAATTGTTTTTGCACGTGGTTTTGGCAAATCTCAACTTTTATCGCCTCTTCTTCAAACTCTAATACGAGAGGTTCAAAAATCAAGATTCGACTAGTGCACCGGCTCATGGCGACGGGGCTCTATTTTCTTTAAGGTCTATAGCTCATTTTATTTATTTGCTATGCGATAAATGTAATGCTATTGTTACAAATCTGTACCAATTCGTATTTTTATATCTTTTTGAGCCAAACTCTTTTATTGGGTCGCTTGATAAACATTAAACAACTGTATTTAGGCATATCGTTAGGGATATGGACCATTCTTGTCTAGAATTCACGATATTATAACTATTTCTGAGAGTCAGAAGCTAATTGTTCTCAATTTTTAAGACACCTAGTGCTTTGCCCATACGAGTTTCAAATATTTTAAAACTATTTTTGAGAAGGGCCTTTAAAATTATGAAAGATAAATTTATTGTTTAGGGTGAAAGAACTTGGACCAGAAGGAGGGCCGTCTAAGAAAAATAACAATGGCGGTGAACATGAAAATGAAGAGATAGAAAAAGGAAACGAAAAATACAAGAATGCAGAGCTGGCCATGCTGTGTACACACAGTGTAAGTATATTTTCTTGCATTCTGAAAGCGCCTATAGCATGTGGCCCACTGCTATAGCAATTTGTTACGTGCAGTAGGACCATAGCGAGGTAGAATGTTTTTTAAAGTTGGAGAGGGAAGGCACATGAAGGAAAAGGCACAGGTAGGATGGGGCACCAAGTCCTTAAAAAACCTTTACCCTTCCTTATCACACCCACTCCCCGCTATTTTCAACCCTTAATTGCGTAACAAGTGAATGTTCCCTTGAAAAAAAAAGCGATTCATTTGTAGTGAAATTGTTGAGAAGAAAAGGCTCTCCCTTTCAGCTTGATACTATTGTCATTCACGTTACCCTGAGTTGCTAGTTCGAATTTCGACCTTAAAGTTAGTATGCCTGCATAGATAGCATGCTTCCTGATGTTGGGGGGGGGGCTGAAAGTACAAGAGCTTGTTCCAAGTTAATCAAGTCACAGAGCAGCTGAATTTATGTCAGCATTTCATCTGCAGTTTAACGACTTTGTATGCAATGGGTAATATGCCTTAAAGCAGAATTGCTAGGTCAGTACCTGAAGTCCTGCTTGGAGGTGTATTATTTAGAATGTATCTTTTAAGGTGCATCGTTTATATTTTTTCTGTATAAACCGTTGAAAGCATTGCACTGCAGCGCCATATCGGTGGTACGCTCTCTCGCTTTGGTTTCGCGTTTGTTTTCGAATCGCCGGTATCATGGATACTCATTTTGTGTCTCTAGATAATGTTGCAAGACAAGGATGTTTAGAGAACGCCCCCCCCCCCCCCCCCCTACCAGTCCGTCTTCATTTTAAATGGTTGATAGAGCGCACATTTTCACCTCGTTCACATCTTGTCATAGCTACTGGCATACTTTTTTGCCTGTATCTAAACAAGATATCTGTTCATGTTTTTTCTCACATTGAAGCAGGCAAATACCTGCGTAATGTTTTCAAAAATTGTTGCTGTGTTTGTTGAAAGTTATTTCTTTTTGCATCATTGTTGAACGATAGAATCCTATAAGCAATGTTAAATCGATTTACGATACGTGCAAGGAGAAAGCAGGTTAACACGTGATATTGATATGGAAAATATTTATCCGGGGTAAACCTTGTCAGTCTTTCAGGTACTAATGTCAACTAGAACCCTGATGACGTTTGTTACCTGCCGTTGACACGTCATCAAAATCAATTGAATCTATCTCACTTAATGACTCAATGGATACTTAACTATTAATTAGAAGAAAGATTGACATTTCAACTCATCTTTTGTTTTGTTTTCATAAATAAGTACCTGAAAACGACTTTCTTATCTCTCCAAGCCTTAAAACATTTATAATACCCCATTTAAAGATAAATATAACACGGTCTCTTTGTATACATTACCAATCGCGCCTCGTCTCGTAACCAGTTATGTATTTACTGAAAAAGTCGACGAGAGTGGGTTTCGGAATGGCTAGCCAAGAAAACGCGTCCTGTCATAACCTTAATATCATTTTCTGAAGCGAAAAAATCACTTTTCAAAAAAGTAGCCCATTTGTTTACAAAAAGAGCTGCTAGTGACGGCCTGACTTCCTGGTCTTTAGAAGGCACAGAGGTGCGACGTTGAGATGAAGGCCAAAAGATGTAACAGTTTATGCCCAGCTGTTTAGTCACCTAAAATGTCTCGTATTCTATTTACATGAAAGAAAATTAGCTCTCTACGTTCAACCATAAGAGATCACCGCTATTTTATGCTGTTTTGCAGTATATTGATTAAAATAATGTTTAGGTTCTTTACTGCCGTAGTTTCATGTAGTCCTTATGATTAAAATCTAATGTTACATTGTCTTATTGCACAGAACAGCGCTGGAGAATCAGAAGAACTATATAATTTCCACGAAGCTGTTTCGTTGCTTATTGAAACGGAAGAGCAGTTGATTGATGAGCACAAAACAAGTATTGAGGTACGCATAATTATAATTTGCTTCTGTTATCAGAGCCTCTGCAGAACAGTCACGGTATTGTTGTACTGTCATTTTTCTAGAACTGCTTTGTTTGCCTGCTTCTAGCACATATACAAACTTATATTTTCATAACTTCACAATTATATATACATTTAAAGGTTATCAGGCATTACACAACAAAGTTATACAAAAAACACAAGATCTACCAGGAAGCGATACGAAGTTATTATTGTTCGCTCTTTGAAAGCGCCAATATACCTTACGGTTACAGATCAAATATAGAAATCATCGCTTGCATTCGAACTTTAAACCATGTGATAGGTCAGTGGCTAAAATCAAGAAACCAATCAAACACGTCATTCACCCTTTCAAGTCATTTTTGGTCTGCATCTAGATGTAAATCTCAGTTCACGTTTTAGACATACTTGAATACTGACACTACCAGCCTTCTTTAGCCCCCACACCCATTTGTCGTCATATATATTGATGAAATAATATATAGTTGTCGTTTCAAGATAAAATCAAATGCGATGATATAATAAGTAAATTTCAACTTGTGTTTTCGATGCCTTATAGCAAACGAAAGAGATGCTTGGAGAGGAGGAAAAGATGCTTGACCTTCTAACTTATGAAACATCCTACGATCTGGAAGGTTTGTTCTTTTACTCGTTAATTTGCAATTTTACCAGCGTGGAGCATCACAAGAAGGAGCAAGGAGATGCTAAGAAACCTCTCCCTGAATTGAGACCTTTGATCAAAAGACAACATTCTTGTTTTGTAAACATTACTCATTGGAGCTATAATTTCAATTATCTGCCATTCAAGATCCGACAGAATAGCAAAATTCTTAATGTCTTCAGACAAAGTTTAATAGATTTTTGTTTCTCACTCCTCGTAATTGGTAAATAATTTATATCCATGCGTTTAATTCATTAATCTTTATTCAGAATATGTGAAGAGATTGGATGACATCTTGACCCAAAAAATCCAAAAATTCACACAACTTAAAGGTAACTTTTCAGACTCTCGCCATTGACCTATATAGAATCTGACTTGCACTTTAAAGTTTAGGCACTGTTGTTTCTGTTGCTCTGACCATCTATCATGATGTTAGTTTGTTTTTTATCATACGTCATGCCAATTGTCATGTTATGTTTTAAGTTGCACGTTAGATGCCTCTTGAACAAAATTTAAATCATTTCTTAAGTTAATGTCTTTATACTGCCTAAGTTAGTGTAAAAAAGAAGCCTTGGCAGCGACATTTTAAAGAACCGGTGTCCTACTTTCTTCCATGTATCTTATTCGAACTACAACCTTGGATGTGGCTGTTTATACAAACGCCAAAAGACATCCCTGGCATAACCTGTATATAGTAATGTAACCTCTCTTACCATCTCCCCTCCCGCACACTCCCTCCTCCTCCCTCCAAAGCCCTCCCCTTCCCGCTTCCAGTTCGAACGTATGCATAATAATGGCAGAAATACTCATAGAAATAAAAGAACTCATAGAAAGTAGGAAGGACCAAAGTTACTAGAATGAGAACTAAACATGACTGAATCAATAATTATCTAAAAAAGAAAATATGACAATTAAAGTTGAACAAGGTGTTGATTATAAGAAGTTTTTTTATAATACAGAACATTTATGGTATTGCCAGAAATTCAAAAGACAGTTTCCAGAAATGAAAACCGACCAAAAAATATGTAATGGGTTGAATTATCTCTTACTTAAAGGAAAATTTACCTGTGGTACTAAACTGCACGTGATGTTTTTCCTTGCAATTCTGGCTAGACTAAATAGTCATTGCTCCTTAATAGAGATTTGATTGAATCTTATTATTATTATTGCTATGGACACTCTCTATCTGGAGGTGTATTCTGTATGAGGTGGATATAGTGCAAGGGATTATAATTTATTGAAACCGGTATAATTGTTTTGTAGACAAGGTCCAGGTTTTCAAGCAGCAGTTGTGCGAAGAGGAGCGTGCAAGCAGTAAAGTGAAAAGATTGCCATATGTTTGAATGGAAGATTCCCCGTGTTTCAGTTTAAACACGAATGTTTTTGTGTCAGAATTTAGTAGAATTACAAACATGCAAGCCGTAATGTCGTATTTTCTATTCAGTTTAGTAATAGCCAGGTTTGACGTGTCAAGTTCGTGGTAGAATTAAAAAAGTTTTCGTTAGAAGTTGTGTTTCGTACTTGTGACGTCAGTTATTGCTATGATAGCGTTGCTGTTTACAACATCTGGATTGTCAGCTTCAAAATCTTATTTAAGACCATTCCGTTTAGACTTTTGTCAATTCTAATGTTGAATATGGTTAAACACACCTTTAAATGTTTTGTTTGTGTTCTTTTCGTACAGTTCTCGTGTATGCATATTTTCCTAAGGATATCTTGTTACCGGTTAGTAAATCTTTTCTCGACGAACCCATTAACTGAATTTTCCCCCTATTTAAGCTCAAGCTGAGTGCTCCAAAGCTAAAACTCTCCAAACTGTTTTCTGTTCGTGTGGGCAGTTAACGTAAAGGCCCTTTTTGATAATATTTCATGTAACCTTATCGCTGTTCTACTGGCTAAGCAAGGTTTACCTGTGATTCATATTACTCTTGATAAATCACACTTCCTCTTAAAATAGAAACATAATAAATAAAGTTTCTTGATGTTGCAATTTGCTCAAGCAAACGTCATGTTCAGGCCCTCTTGACCCCTTAAGATCTCCCACAAATATTGTACCATTCTTAATGTTACCATTGGCCTTTACACGATTATTTGCATACCCCATTATCTTCATCAAGAAAAATTTGCATAATATGAGCAAACAGTTATTGTAAAGGTGGTTTTGTAAAGATAAAGGTGGTTTGTTCTGCTCCAATTACAAACTTAAAACACGTAAATCGTTTGCCTAAGGCTCTTCCCAACCAAACGAGTCTAACGTCATAAGTAAGACAACATCACTTGAAACATAATAAGGCATGATATAAAGTGAAAATTTTCATTTCCACGATAAATATTCATTTCGAAGAACTGCTTTTAAGAATTAAATGTTAGCTCTATATGCTAACATTTATTGAAGTCCGCCTCGTCATGGAATATTTTGCTTTAACTCTGATTCCGTGATATTTCTACAGAATAATATCGGCTAGCGGTTAGCTTTAAAGGCAATCTGTTACGACGTTGATTGATTATAAGAACAAAGGGATTTTTTATTGTTTCCAGTCCCCCTTTAATTTATCGCATTGTAAAAAATATGGCGGAGCGCTGGAATTGTGTTTAGGCTATTGTCCCAGCTAATGTTCTCGTTTACAATCCACAACGAGACAGATTGCCTTTAAGACATTGCGTTGGATATATCCGTAACTCTTGGGAGCTTTTTAACTACTAAATGGAAATTCTGCGATTTCCTTCCTTATGGCAGACATAATGATGCGAGAATTTATTTGACTAGCGTAGAAAAAGAGTGGACAGAAACATCACCTAACTACGGGCTTTGAGTTTTCTTATATATCATCTAACTACGGATATATTTATTATTAACTCCAATTGAGACATACTTAGTATTGTCTTTCACAATTCCAATAACGTCCTTTTCAATCTGGCAATTTGTTAAATATCGAAGGGTTTTGGGTTAAGGTTGCAGACAATACCAGTAGGTTGCAAACATTTAAATTTGAACTATCATATTTCTTTCTTCTCTTGTTTAGGCCATGTCGACTTTTTCCGCAAAGGTTTTAGTTTTTTACTATAAGTATAATATTCGTAATGATAACAATGTTGGAACGAGAAGGAAAATTAAAAGGTCTGGAGTGTTTTTTAATAACTTTGCAACGCAGAGACCGTAATTCATCTCAAGTCAGGGAATGTTGAATGGTGACCAAAATTTGGGTGAAATTGGAGCTCTTTATTTTCAAGTTTTGTCAGAGAGCAAAGGTGCTTGGTATTTAGCTTCTGGCACAGTAGATCATTCCAAACAGAAAAGGGTATCTCATAAACTGGGCACACTGTGTTATTCATCAAGTTACGCAGGGGCCGATCCAGAGCAAACTTGAAGGAAGGACAGTTGGTAGTGGGGGCGCTGAAAAATTTTCAAAAATTGGTGTCGAAAGTACGCTGTATACAACAATTGCAGATCCATTTTCGGAATAAACAACATAACTTTGAGGTAATCCTTGAAGCAAATTAACCTATGGGTCTCAAAAACGTTTTCACCTCATTCTCATTCTTCAAAAGGGGCGCACAATTTCCAAAAAAGGGGTGCCAGGCTTGCTTCAACTCGTCGAGGGAGGGGCAACTGCCCCTAGTTGCCCCCCCTTAAATCCGCCACTGATTACGATTGATCTTAAAAAGATGCTTTCGTCACTCTTAATTAGGAATACTCAAATTTCTTTGATTTCATTCGGTGAAAAAAATGTTGCAGCCTTTACCCAAACATAAGAAATACTTGTAGAAAGGAGTGGAGGTGAGCTGAAATTCAGGGCCTTCGCTAGCTATCGTGTTATTGAAGGGGAGGGGGGGTTCATGGGTCCCTTTTGCCGACAAGCCTTACGAGCTTCATAGATAGCAGGAGGCTCTTTGTTTTTAAACCGGAATTTTTTTATGAAAGTAGCAGTCCTGCTGAAATGAAAGAAACTGCCTTTATTTTGTTGCTGCAGGGCTCGGTTTTCATATGTGGTTACTTAGCGTAAAATGCTGCAGACTTTGGCAACCACAGTAGTTTCCAGCCTTGAGACGCATTTTAGAGTCATTTGTATGAAAATAAGTGCTCAATTTTTTTGCGGTACAGAATTTGAAAATGGCTTTGAAAAAAGCAAACATTTTACGACATACTTAAAGCTTTTTCGTCTGACACTCCTCAGAGCATAAAACGTCAGAATAGGTTCCGAAAAAACACGATGGAAAAATATATACCCAGTTGTGGATCGAAATAGGCCAATCAGAAAAACGCAAGCACAAGACCGGTATAGTTGACCAATCAGTGCCGCGAGCATAAAGAAAAATTACCAATGGAGTCCAAGAGAGAAAACGAACTCCTTCTGTCTACACAATGGCGATTTTCGATCCACAACTGGGTATATTTTCCATCGTGTTCTTTCGGAACTTCATTCTGACGTTTTATGCTCTGAGGAGTGTCAAACGAAAAAGCTTTTAGTATGTCGTAAAATGTTTGCTTTTTTCAAAGCCATTTTCAAAATAAGTGCTATGTTGCAGTACAGTAGACTCCGGTTACAGTCGCACCAAATGTTGCTTGAATATTTGTGACTGTAAACGGAATGTGACTGTAAGAGGAGCTAAATTGAATAGTTTTTATATCTGAGTCTAAATTCCATGTAACTGTAATGGGTAGTGCGACTTTAAGCAGAGTCGATTGTACAAATGTTGGAACAGTTGAATGTATCGGTAATGAAAATGGAGATCGGTCGCGATAATGGTGAATGGTTATGATTTTGATTATGTATTGACTGAGCAAATATTCGTTTCTTGCAACTTGACACTACTGGATACCTCTGAAACGGCTTGTTTCTTTATCACATAAAGAACAGACCCAACAGATGTGATTCAAAACAGATGAAATCACATTTCAGACTAGCTGTCAACATGATTAACGATTATATTTGCTTTTACTCCAAGAAACGTCGTGCGTTTTCATGACCTTGCTAGGAGCACAGTTCCGGGTTCGTATGACAGAGCAACAACATATCAGTGGACCTGGTTTTATAGACCACAATCCATTGTTGCCCAAACTACTGGCATGTAGAAACACTGGCTTCAAAATCTAGTCATTCTTATTCTGTAATAACTACATTGACAAGAAGGAACTAGCTGGTACTTTAGCAAATACACTCATTTTTGGTGCTTTATTGATATGCATATATCTTGTCTTTTTGGTTGAACGAGAGGGTACGTACGCCACGGTTGGCAATTGTCCAAACATGCCTTCGACATTCATTATCTTCAATGCATTGATATCTGCATGCATATCACTCTTTGGAGCTGTTGGAAACATACTGATCATTATCGCATTTATCAAGACCAAAAGCCTACAGACGGTGAACAACGTCTTCTTGTTCCAGCTTGCAATCGTTGACTTTACTAAAGCGGTCTTTATTTTGTCGGTGAAAGCTTATACGGAACTGGCAGACGAACATTATGTTGCCTCTTATTACTGTCCGTTCTCGGGGTTCATTTCCTGCGTTACTTTCATCCACTCCGCAATGCTTCTTGCCGCCATAGCAGTGGTCCGATATGTGAAAATAGTAAAAACACGCTCTTTCGAAAGAATGTTTACACGCAAACGAATGGTCTACTACTGTGTCGGTTTGGCCGCCTCGACTATCCTTCTTGCGATACTGCCTCTTGTAGGTGTTGGTGAATACGCATACAGTGACTATCATGGCGTATGCTTTACAAACTGGGAGAGTAAAAATGCTGTGTTTCGCTCGCTTTTCTATGTGTATGTAATGGGTTTGTGCTTCCCTGTCATTATTTTTTGCTACGCATATATATTCCTGTCTTTGAGGAAACACAAGAAGAGAATATTGGATAACGCGCGGTTAGCACGGAAGCGTTCTGCACAGAAGGCGGCATCGCTCAAGGCCGCATTAGTGCAAAAGAAGAAAGAAGGGTCATACAGGATCATGAAAAGCTCATCAAACTTGCCGGTCGTCACTGAACCAGGCAAGGAGCAAAATTCTGCGAATGATGAAAAGAAGTCTGTGGAATGGAGCGTGAAGTTGGAAGTGGGGAAAAGCGAGGAAGTCAGTTGCGATAATGATGACAATGATTATGATGATGACATTGCTGACAATAACAGCAAGAGCTTGGACGAAACAACAAAGCAACCTGAGCCACCAAAGCAGACTGAAGGAACTGACAATGAGACTAAAGAAAGTAGCAACCAATTGACTGTAAAGGACACACCAACCAAAAGCGGTAGGCCGACGAGTCGAAAAATCACATTCCCAGCTTTCCTCACTAAGAAAGAAAAAGAGACGGACAGTAATGGTGGACGTAAAGCGAACTTGTCGAGTCATGCTATTAACAAAGAGATTCGCATTACCAAGGTCATGTTTACTGTTGTCATAGCGTTTTGTATATGCTGGCTGCCTGCTTTTTTCGCCAACGTTTTAATGCTCACCAACGCAGTACACATCTCCCCTACTGGCCTCTATATTGTCATTACACTGGTGGATATGAAGGTTATATTGAATCCCCTAGTTTACGGAATATGGAACAAGCAGTTTCGTAGAGCACTGAAGTCGATATTTGTCAACGTGATTGCAGATGTGAGCAGCTCGCGCGAACCGAACTCCCGCAATTCGCAATCACAGTCGAATGCGGCGGCCTCGTGAAAACATTTCCCTAACTCATTTTGGGACTTCGTCTGATTAAGCAATTAAGAATTATTTAAGGTTGTATTTTTCTTATTATCTTGATCTAGACTGTATCGGCTCTACCGCCAACAAAGTAATTTCTTAAAGATACTCGATTTACCATTACCAAAAGCTGGCAACCAACATACAATTTTCACGTTATCCTCTCTCTGTATTCATATAATTTAAAACACTAAAAATGCTTGCTTTACTTTCACTCTTTTTGTGTGTATGATACTGATATGAAACCGATTTTCACACGACAGTAGTTTATTACATTTTCATGTCAGATATTTCTATTCAAAACAAAACTAGAAGTCGTTTTAAAGTCATTCTTCTGAGAGCTGATCAATTTTGCTCATACCCCCGTGAATTTGGTCGGTAAAATATAATGCATGAAACAAAGAACTATTAAGAAACTACTGTCACTTCAAGTTGTAAATCTATGTACGTTCTATTATGTATGTATTATATGATTATATTTGAGTGGACTTTTAGGCACGACAACACATTTGGAGCTGGGGTGTAGTGCCGTTGAACGAGCAAGGAGAGCAATCTCACAAGAATATCTCAAAAGGCAAAAGTAACAATTAAAAATTGACCCTCGTTAAAAATGAGACCACGCAATTTTAACCCGAACCACAGACATACCCCACCCCCTGCGCTCTCCTCCTATCATTACATTTTGATGACTTTATGCCAAATACTGATACAAGATTAATGTACCATCCATCTCTCGAGGATTGTGTTTTGAATGTAGAAATGATCTTGCACTCTAAAATATATCCACACTTGTGTTTTAAGCCTACTAATCAACGTCTGGCTACCAGGTGTTGTCAAACATCACCTGTAAATTCAGACAAAAGAGGTGTAATAGCATGGTTTTACGAATAAGATTTCTAATCTTTGAATATTCTCGAATTCTTTTATGGTCATGCTCATTGCTATGTGTTTTTTATTTTTACCATTTTTATGGTAATGGTTTGAATCAGCTTTTCGCACTTAACCACATTCAAATATTACCGGGAGCAACAAATATTATGTTTTTATTCATTTTTAATCTATAAGTAAAATCTATATAGGTAAAATCTATAAGACCTAAGCATTGATCATTTTACATTACTGCTTTCTCGAATCTTATAGCCATAATTTGCAGATATCACACAAATTAAATGCAAGAGCTTTAACAAAATGATATGAGCCGTTAATCGGGGCTTTTTGAAATTTTCTGTTTCTGAGTTTTCTCCAAATTCTAGTCTTCGAGACTTTTTGTCAAAAGTGATCCATAAGCCTAATGGTAGAAAAATCAGAAAATTCTGAAAAGGGTATTTTTCCAGATTTCCAGAACCATTTCTAATTCTTACCAGTATTTTGCTTTCCAACTAAATTTCTCTACGACAGAAAGCTCACAACATTTTATTTTCCACATTTCAAACTATAAAAATTTTGAGCTAACTTAACATTCTAAACAGGAAAATACCCTGTTAGAGTTTTCTTAATTTTTTGACTGCTTGGTTTACGAAAATGACAATATCACTTTTCACAAAAGAAGTTATATGCCTCATTTTGATTGAAATGAGGGACACTCGATCCTAGATCATTCTTATATATTAAAATCTAGATTAATTTAGTATGCTAACGAAACAGAAGTTAGTTTTTTGGATGCATTTTAGTTGATCTATCAAGTTCCGACCTATCTAGCGAATATAAATTTGACAAAAATTTTTAGTTAGTAGAATTAAACTGAAATGATAGATAAGCACCAGCCAACATGTTGCACTGAGGAAATTATGCCTTCAAAGGGCACCGACAGTAGAAACATGGACATGCCCTACTTACTCCAAGTATGTTTATTTGCTTATAATATAAATTCATTTAGTAAAAGATGGCAGTGGCCTAAATACTAATCGGTAGAAAATTTGAAAATAACTTTGAATTAAGTTGCTGTATGCTTCTAACTTAATGCATGCAGGTAGCACTTTAGAAACATGCAATCATTTTTACAAACGAGCAATGACATTGGGAGTGAACATTTCAGAAGTTCAGTTTCAGAATAACCAAGAAAGGTTCACAAAAAGAAAGGAATGCCTTAGATTATCCCAATCCAGCAATTGCCAAAGCAGTGCTGCTTTTTAAAAACTAAGATCTACCATTCACCAGATCAGCCAACAACACTCCTTTTAGGGGAAAGGGCAAAAAATAAATCGAACTACGTCTAACGCTTCACGATATAATGTACAGAAAAACGACTTGCAGCATGAAATAAGATCTAAAATATAGAAAAATTAATTACAATTTATTGAGTGTATCGGTAGAAAATGGTCTCGTTTCATATGCTATTCGAGATCGTATCAATATATTCATATTTAAAAAATTTAAACAATAGGTTCTTGCTCACTATTTAATGTAGCGTCAAAGTTCCAGATTTGGTAGTTAAAGATTGAAACAAGACAGAAAGCTTTTCCTGTCCTTAAATGGACAACTACCAAATCTTAATCGACACTATTTATTCCTTGCCCCTCCACAACCCCCCCCCCCCATCCCCGACTACTCCACCTCTCTCCATCTACAATACTTCTCTGGTATATTGTCAACTGTATTGAATTCTTCAACTCAAGATAATTTCAGAGTTAATTTTACCTGTTCAATGATTAAAGAAATCACTCCCACTCATCCTTTGCAAACATTCAATTGGACATTTGGGCGTTTATTTAGCATACATATTTGTCTGTGATGTCAACAAGAATGATGCTATTAGGACAATGCCATGCAATAACAAGTATTGCAATCCGAAAGACATGCTTTTCCCTCCCCCGCAATTTGTTAGCCACACATTACTTGGGCATTTTATCATTATGTGAACAGGTTTTGCCGAAATGCAGGATTACTTGAGTTTATACAACTAAATGAGTTCCTGCTTCTAAGCAAATCAGGACCTACACTTCAAGCGTATTCAGAATTTCAAACTTAACTGGCTGTTTGTTAATACATAGCTCATGGGCTCTACACCTTCTTAGTGTGGTAACTGAAGCCTGTCGTATAACTCCAGACTCACTCATTAAGGATAGTTTGAAAATCTTTATAATGAAAGTAATTTCTTTAAGCGATTCAGTTTCACATTCTCGCTGGCTTGAAACAAATTACAAGCAACAATTTAGATATTCCCGATAACTCGAACCCTCGATACCCCGAGCTCTCTTTTTACCTCCTTGAATCTCCTTCAATACACTTGAACTCCCAATAACTCGAACTCCTGACAACTCGAAATCCAATAACTCGAATCCCAATAACAAGAACCCTCAATAGGTCGAGCTCCTCAAAGCTCATCTTTTTGGCACCTCTACATCTATAAATATATGAGTACTTTCCAAAGGGTATCACTGCAAAGTGTTAACTGGGCCAAAAGTAATACAAATCCTAAAAGTCAGCGAACTAGGCCAGTATCGAAAATGCTTCATATAACTATTAATTTTTGAGATCTAACTTGAAGGAATCCTTGATAGTTATTGCGAAGAAACTATTTCTATACAACTAAGTCCTGCATTACACATTTACAACACTAGAGAGCTTTTGTCTTGTACCCCCCTTGAACCTTCACCAATGTGATCGACCCGTGGGGGTCGATAACTCGAACATTCGCTAACTCGAATCATTTTCATTGCTCCCTTGGAGCCTTGAGTATTTGGTAGTTTACTATATTGCAATACTGGATCTTTACCTGTTCTCGCAAACTGTTTACCTTAGAAGCAGGGATGTAGTCGTAAAATGTTAATGAGGGGGACCCTGCTGCAGTGTGGGAGGGTTATGTCTCACATACCACGCCCCCTTCACCTCGTTTCAGTATTTTTTAACAAGTTAATTTTCGTTAGGAAATACGATCTACCCCTACCTAGCGCTTTCTAATCAAATACAAGAAGTACCCTCAGGATTCTAACACAGGGCATGAACTTAGAAAATTATGCCATTATGTGAAAAAAATTTACTGCTCTTGGCGGATTGAATAAAAGACTTTGGAACCATAGTTATTGGAGTATGTAACTACGGCATATCTCTTGTGACGAAGTTACAACTTGACAAACCATTTAATTTGCTCTAGTGCTTCTGTTATTAAAACGGAGGCCAGACAGAGTTGAATAATAACGACCGGTTGTGTATTCATTTAATCACATCTTGGTACATGAGAACATAACTTGACTATATAAAGCAGCAACGATAATATATTCCTGATTATAGCAAATAGAAACTCGCTTATAGTTTTCAAATTCAAGGTTTTAGATAGTTTTTCAAAAGGCGTTCTTCCATCACATCACACGACAGTTGATTTATAACACTAAGCCTGGCCATTATGGCAACCAAATATTCATTTGTCAGTTCTGTGGTAGCCTCGTGTAGAACCTAATATCTAAGTAGTTTGAATTGCCGCAGAAGGTTTGATGAGGTAAATTAGTGGGTTATCAGGAAGGAATACCACCGAAAGAAGGCTGGACCTCCTCTAAAAAGCCAAAACATACACAGTTCTTGTCTCTTTCTAAGCGCAAACAATGAAAAAGCCGAGCCCCCACCCCCCCCGATTTTTTCGAAACTTTTAACAAGGGAGGCTGCGCCCTCCCTGAGCCCCCACCACTACATCCCTGCTTTGAAAACAGTTTGATTTAATGATGCTTTATTAAGCAAAAATGCATTCAAAGAAATTTTATATTTTCTTTTTCCTCCTATTTGGTGGAGAAATAATTGGTGGCTGTTAAGGCAGACAAATCCATTACATTTTGATGTTTCTTGATTTATGCTTGATTGTAATTTAAGCAAAGGGAGTCGATTCCAATTCACAAAGGCGTCGTCCTCTATCAAAGATTAAATAGGGTGTGGCTGTGCGTAATTTTGCTGTGGGCTACGTACACAGATGTTTCACATTTGTAATATAACAAATTTCCGATACGTACACAGAATAAAAAGCCGGAAGAGGTCGGGTAGCTTTTACAAGGGCAAGATCAGATAAATTAGATGGGATTCCTGAATGCATAAAAAACCTTTGATAGTAGTAAAGGATGCCTTTTGTGTTCTCCGAAAGTGAAATAGGCCCATGATCATTTTAACTTTAATTATAGAAGGGGTGAGGGGCGATGGTTGTTCTATTCCACAGAGACCAAACCTATACTATATGTACTGTTCTTTATCAAGTAAAATCGACTTTAGCTTGTTCTATTTCCGCACTTGATTGTCAACAGCTGTATTGCGGTCAGATATTGAAACTTCAAGGAAGCATCGCGAGAACGGAGTACTAAAGTAAACGCAGAGGCCAAAATCATAGACACGTTTTCTAACCGTCTCACATCTGTCCGTTCGATGACGACATTGTATCGAGAGCGTGAAACTTTCATTCAGTCAGTTGGTTAAGACAAATTACCCATCCTTTTGTTAATATACATGCCTTTGGTAGATCATGATTTGTAACAAAGACACAGAAATTGCTCCTAATAAGTAACCGATAAGGAAAGTATCAACCAAGACATACAGTCCCCTCCCCTGTGCCCCCCCTTTGGCGACACTCATGTACACAAGAAACTTCTAAATCTAATCTTCGACCAAGGCAGTGATAAGTTGTTTTTCATACCATAATAGTTTTTTTATGCCTGATCTCAATAAAAAAAGTAGTCAGCCTTAATCGCTGCATAATATCTTAAATGAAACTTACATTTGAATAATTTTTCGCAAAAGCTTTTCTGGTGATTGTCGACATTTTTTTTGAAAAATGAGACATATCGATGCATGGTTCGCCTGAAAAGGAAAATAGACACTATTACCTGGAAAATACAACTGTAGTCTACAGATTTCCAGGAAATAATTACTATTGGATTGATTTCAAATCAAGAAGGTTTTTCGTCATTTGGATATCCTTTCCTTGATGACGTCGTTCCGATTTCAACTGGAAGTGAGACTACATATATCTTTCTTCATTGAGTCGAGACAGAGTCAACAGCATTTAGGCCGGCCGGGCATTGAGAAGAAGCAAGATCGTAAAGGCTTACTCCAGTGTAGGTTTGATAGGAAATAATCTCATGAAAAAATGGATGATGAAGCTGAAATTTACAAGCTATGGAGGATAAGAAAAACTGTAATGCAGGTATTGAAACTGACTTGTTTTTCTTTGGTTATAATTCCCTAGCTTCAATCAAGATCCCACCACGATGAGAGACTGTTCTTGATGCATAGATTTCGTTCTTGTTTATTTTTTGTGCTTATAGACGTTGTGATTTTTAAAGAAAAATAACCATCTAGTTGACTCAAACTGCATGATGGCGAACGTGAAATTGCCATAGCAGCAAAAAGAACAGAATCAATTGGCTCGAAATGTGCCTTTGGAGCAGAGAAACTCCACACGAGAGAATTTCTTTGATGCATGTCAAAATTGTCATCATTCCCCTAATAAATATCATGGTAAAATGCATATATTTATTGCTGTTTCAATATTTAGATGTGCCATGATAGAGGGTATTTAGTTACTCAAGATGAACTGGATCAAACAATAGAACAATTTGTGGACCATTTTGGAGATAAGCCAAGGTATTGATATTTGATTATGTTTTCTTACAAAGCATCAATTTTTATTATAATGGTATTCTTAATACTATTCTTAGTACTGTCCAATCATTTGGATGATTCTATTTTCTGTTTTCTTAAACTGATTCATTTTGAGCTTTTTGATTCTATCAATAGAATTTATTCAGTTCTTTGTGTACCATCCTCAAAATTGAAACTTTCATTTTATTCATTAGACTGAAAACCTTATAATGCATGTCAAAGATTTTTCATGTTCAATTTTGTACTCATGTCCACAAAGGCAGAAAAAATTGGTAATAACCTATATTTAGTCAGCCTTGTGCCAGGGTCAACAAAAAGTACCCAGCAGTCTGTTCCTTGAAACTTTGCGTCTCCCTTTTTCAATCACTCAAAATGGAAACAGAGAAATCTCACAAACACACTAATGTTGCAAAGCCAGATGCACATAAACTTGTACTGAATTTCTTCTAGAATTGCATTTACAAAGTCTGAAATCTTATTTTTATGGGTAACCTCGATCATGTCAATATTCCTTGAATCAGCTTGGTGTTCCAATTTCAAGAGTGTGGCTGTTTTTGACAAGCTCTTGGGTGCTTTAACAGCCATATTCTCTGATGTGGGTGCTCAAAAATGACCAAAAAATGCAAGGTGTGCCAGAAATATCATTTTTCCAGTTTTAGATTGAATAAAGCTAGTTTTAGGCTAGCCATCAACAATAAAATGTGTACTTTTTTCCTGGGTGCACCATGGCCACTTTCTGCAAGCTGGTTTTTGTTTGTTTTGATCCAAGAATTGTATTTGTTTATTTGACATTTGGTAACAATGATTTTGCTCCTAATTTGCACAATCATTACTTTGGACAATTCCTTGAATTTTTTCTTTAGTGAGAACAGACCGTCAAGAAGTGACCTGTCCATTTTAGTGGCACATAATGATGATCCTACAGGTAAGAAGAACCTTGTTTATTGTATTCTTACAAAAAAATGCTTTCAGAATATAGCAAAGCAGTATAAATATCATCCAGTTTGTTGGTTACATATTATTGAAGTGTCAATAAAATAATATTTTAAGGTCTAACTTGCCAAAATGACAATTTTGTTACAAATTTTCTTAGATATCAATCCAAATTTTTTAAGACTCAATGCCCTTGTTTTTTATAGATCAGATGTTTGTGTTTTTCCCAGAGGAGGAAAAAGTTGGAATCAAAACAATTAAGCAGTAAGATTTTTACTCTGAATTTTTAGTTTTCATTTGAAAAATGTATTTTTTTCAATTGTTTATTTGTTGATTTTGTTTAAAAAGATCATATTCCAGAAATTAAGAGAATTTTAAAAAATTTGCTGCAATTATAAGATTTTATTTAAGATTAACACTTGCATATTAATAGCTGGCAGCGCTAAGTGGTATAGTAACAAAAATTGAATCGCCAGTGTAAAAAATAACTGAAGTTTTTTCATTATGCATTTGGCTTTTTCAAGAAACAGTATGCATTTGCTTATGTCAGTTCATATTAATTTTGAAAACAATGAAGTTTTGTTGTAAACCAAACATGGAAATAATATCAAATTTTAGATACTGTACAAGAATGCAGGAAGAAAATATCAACAGAGCAATAATTGTTGTGCAACATGGAATGACTCCTTCAGCAAAGCAGGTTTGACACTTCTGCTACTTCATTTCCACCTATTTTCAGTATGGCTCTTGATGAATTTTTGTAATGTTCCCACTTTAAAATAACCAATGCTATTGTGAAAAAGACATAAAGTACTTCTCACTATTGTTCTCAGGCGCTTGTTGATATGGCACCAAAATACATATTGGAACAATTTCTTGAAACAGAGTTGCTTGTAAATATCACTGAGCATGAGGTAAGACCGATAACTTCAAAAAATTGTGTAGTATTTAATTCTAATAAGTTTGTGATGTTTCTCTAGAGCTATTCACCAATCATTTACTATTGTTAAAATTTCTTTCAAGATTTATTTTTGTTTCGTAATTTTAATTTTTCATCATAAAGATATTCATATAATTTCTGATTGTCTCAAATCACTACATGGCATTCCCATGGTTTTTGATGTGATAGTTACTAGGTGCCTTGGGGCATTCATTCTAAAGGACAATTTTAAGATATTATACCAATTTGATGAAAAATTGGAAGTTACTATTTTGATACAGCCCATGATGACCTTCAATTTTTCTGGGTCTTTATTAGCTAGTACCAGAACATGTTGTTATGACTCCAGAAGAGAAAGCCGAGTTATTAGCAAGGTACAAACTGAAAGAGCATCAACTGCCCAGAATACAGCAGGGTGATCCAGTTGCTAGATACTTTGGTTTAAAACGTGGTCAGGTAGGTGCCTTGTAGCAGCTTCAGAAGGGTGTCAGAATTATGTTTTATTTTAAAAATCTTTGACTTTTATTTGTTTGATGTATAACTTATACCGAATGGTTTACAAGTGTCATTTCAATTGTGATTGCTTTTCAAGAAAAAAATATTTTATTCATTAAGGCTCATCAAGGATCATCTGATTCTGATAGAATTTTTGGGATCATCTGATTCTGATAGAATTTTTAAAATGAAATTAGTGTTTTTACGTAACATAAGTAAATTTTGATTAACACAATTGTGCGCTCATGTGTTTTGAATTTAAATTCTTTCTAAAGCTTTAACATTTCTTCTTAGGTTGTCAAAATAATTCGTCCAAGTGAGACAGCAGGAAGATATATCTCTTATCGGCTAGTTCAGTAGGAACATGAGCAAAAGGTTTCAGCATTGTCATTTGCAGATCTTGCGCTCAACTCAGCCTGATGAAGAATTTAAGTCTTGTGGCAAAGTCTAACAAGGAAAATTCTTTTCTGTAGTTGGAGAGGACATCAGTCATCAACACTATTTGAAACATTTGGCCCTAGAACATTTGCTAAACATATCAATAACAATCAGAGTTGCTTGTACTGACTGGAAACTGCCATTAAAAAAGGAGTTAAAAGTGTTTATTAAAATGTTTTCAATTTTTTTAAAAATCGAAAAGGTAAAAATTTCAAAGTCTAGTTATGTAAGTTGTTTTTCCTTGAGGTTCTTGTCAATAGAACATAATTCTTTCTTCATTTTCTGGCTAAAATAGAGCTCAGGTATTGATAAAACTAGTTGGTCAATATAGGGAATAAAATCAGCAAAAGTATTATAAATTCATTGAAAATGGTTTCTAAAAAATGACCAAACAAATTATGCTTCTTTTGGTACTCTTCAAAATGACACATTTTCAACCCAATTGGAAAATCAGAACAAGAGGGTCCCAGCCTGTAGGGATCCCAAAAAATGTTTTTTGTATTTTGGAGCTGGTGCTTTTGATGCAATTAAAGGCATTGACTCATGGTAAATAGGCCTTCTCTATAGGGGGTCATTTGGTTTCAGCGTGATCGATGCTGTTTCACGTGATATTGGCATCCGTTGTTGACAACTTTCTATTGATGGAAACTGTTTTGTTAATCAGTACGAGGTGGGTTCATGTGACCAGTTTAAGATCAGCTAATAGCATCGCAGTCATGAAAATCGTGACTCGGCGGATTTTGGCACTTTGGGTATACCCAATCCATTTTATCATGACTCAATGCCTTTAAAGGCAATCAACAGACAAGTAGCTTAAGCCATCTGACCATCAAAATTAGCCAATCAATAAGTGTCTTCAGGGAATAACTTACTGATGGGCAATTCTTGATTGAATGATAATTTAATCTCCTTTAGTAGCTGTCAATTGCCAGTTACCAAGGGGTCCTTTTCGTTCGCCAGAAAGCTTTGCCAGGACCCTTGCCCTAGTGCTGGAGACACACTTCAACCCAAACACTAAGTAAATTAATGCCATAAACAACACTAAGTGTGCTTTCTGGCAAGATAAATGTTTTTGCTAAGGAGGTGATATACCCTCTTCTTTAATTTAAATTTCTGGAGAAATCTATTTACTGGGCAGAGTCAAAGAGGTAAGGGGGCAGAGGTCCATGACCAATTCTCAAAGTGATATATTGTTAATAATTGATAACAGAACATTTATCCCAATGGTCCTTGAAACTTTGAAGTCAATGCATGATGCCTTTTGTATTATATTTGCTATCATCAATAAGTCTGCAAAATGATTGACATCCGAAGACTAAAAGGTCTACAGCAAATTACAACACCCTCTTTGAACAAGAAATTATAGGACTTCTCTTCACTTCAATACACACGTGGCAGAAAATACCTTATTCTGAACTGATGCGTAGGAACTAAATTTTCTACTTACATAAATCATCGACGAATTCCGTTGCAGATATAAACAAATGGAGTTGATATGAAGGCAGTCAGTTTCTTGCAAGTTCTTTGTAAGGCCAAAGAAACCACCATCATGGACTATTTCTTCAAGTTCCATAGGCAGCCTTAAGAACGTGACGTTGAGCGAGGCATCTGATTTTCCTTGTAGGTGCTAAACGTGAGGAAAATCACCCTTGAGACTGTCCATTGAGACATGAGTCGGGCGGATAAGAGTGTTTGGGGAATAAGAACATTTTAGAAAAACGTAGACATTTTCGGAACGTCTTCCGCCTTGTTCAGACGAGAAGTGAAAGCCTGGTTGTTTCAAAAAAATTTGGCAAGGAATTTCGTCGATCATATGCGTTTTAACGAAATTACCCTGACTGCCCTGAATCAAACATGGCATAGTCGATTCTTAGTGAGTTTCGATGAACAAACAAGTTTTTATGAAGACCCTTGAATTTAATTTTCTCTAATAAAAGTTTAAGAGCAGAGATTCTTCATAAAATGATAGTTCCTTTCCATGTGCTACATACGAAACAGTAATGCTGGAAGATTCAGTAAGAATTTTCGCATTGCTTCTCTTCAAATAAGAGTAATGTTTTCCTTGCTCGTGCTCTCTCTAGGCTTTTCGTAGATAGACGATTAGACGATTTTCAGAAGGCACACCTTTACTGTCCTACAGAAATCTACTGAGCAACAATAGCTTCTCAACTGGAAGTGGCCAGCAATACAAAAAATGTAACTGTTTTTCCATGCCCTTAACCTGTTTCCTATTATTTAGAATATGCTGCTCCGAGTTTTACGTTCATTGGGCTAACCAAGCCCTTATCATTCAACTGTAAATATAGTTCCCGGTTATACTTGGCATCAAATATTTTGTGTTATCTCCATTGAATCGGTGTTCTCCTTATAGACAGGGAATTTTGTAGAAAAAACTAGCAAACTGCCTAACCTCAAATTTTATTTCACATTCTTACTGAATCGACCATGGAGATTCCAAATCCAAGATGGGCCAAAAAAAATTATCACCGGAAGTTACTGTTTTTGATGACGTCATCAAAAAATGATAACAAATCTTTAAAAATCGGCCAAGGACCCGAACTCAACTTTTTTTGCATTTTTGCACTAAATTAACTATGCAGATTTCAAATCTGAGATGAAATGAAAAATATCTTGAACGGAAGTCAAATTTTGTGATGACGTCATCAACTTGGAGAAATTCACTTTGAACCTTTTTAATTGTTTTCTCGCAACTATCATTGTCAAATATGTTTCATATTCGAATTGCACACATTCAGTGCTTTTAAAAGATGTATTGAATTTCTATTATACTTTCTTTTAAACGTTCTTTCATGACGTCATCATCATTTTATGACGTCATCGCCTTTTAAAGGTAATTGAATAACGCGTGAAAGGATGTCTAAAAATCTTTAGCTAGTTAAAAAAGTCATTCAAAATTAAAATTTCGTTGTATAGAAAATGATATGGATCCATTCGTCCTTCATCACTGTCTCCTTTGCTGGAACTCCAGAAGAAAATGTAGTTCCACTCATCATCGTCTGCTTTAAGCTGATCACCTCACCATAATTTTTCCCATGGCCTAGTCCTCATTGGTTACGGAATTTACTTTGATTTCATCACTAGAGCGCTGCAGATCTTGCAGTTTTTAGCGGAGTGTGTGCGGGGCCCTGCACAAGATGAACATAATTTGTGTGAAAAAAATTTTAGAATTATTTTGCTGACTCCAGTATTTTCTGCAGATATTCACAGCTTTTTTAACGTTGAAAATCGGATATTTTTGTCATCAAGCCGTTAAGAAACGTTTTTCTCTGTATATCCTCTTCGTGCCATTTCTTATTTATTTATCAAATGTATGTTCAAAATTAGAATATGTAAAGAAATTTTTTTCCTATAAACCACACTAATACCACCTGTAGGCCAGATCATTCTTTCCATCGTATGTCTAACCAAAGCTTAAAGGCAATTTCTCTTACAATCTTCTTTTGATAATGTAACCAATAGTAAATGCTTGTGTCAACCAGTATGGATCTGGTTGTAAAGCTTCTGATTATCTGTTTTTCATTGCCTTGCGAATTCTTACTTTTATCTGCACTAGTGTTTCATCACATTTCCCTTTGTATGATTATTCTTGCACAAATTTTATCGCTTTCGTGAGAATGTCTTTGCAGATTTCCTGTCTCATCGTAACTCTCTCGAGCAATTTTCCCTTTCCAGAACACTCCTAAAGCTTTTTAAAATGTTAGCTTTCCTCACAACAACATTACTGGTGTTGTTTCGCAGCCAATAACTGCATGAACAGCCGGTAGATTTTTGGAACTATCTAAACCCAGGTATGATACGACGTTCCAAAATTAACCTATTTCTCGTTGTCAATCTTTAAGGAATATTTCCTTGAAGGCTTTTCACACAATAAGCAGAAAACTACATTAGTGTCCTTTCGACAACTAATAAATTTTATCAATGAGGAAAGAATGGAATATCAAGTGGATGTCAGCCTTTTCATAGCTGTAATTAAGCAAGTATGTCGTGGAATCTTTGATTATCTTTAAAGTTTGTTCTTTATTGGTAAACACGAGTGCTTTCAAAATTAACTGCTTTCTTTCTTAGCCCTGGTAAAGCCTTTGGATTATCTTGATTTTTATAATGCAGAAGACTGCCAAGCATCACTAACAGCAACAAAAACCTTGAAATGGAATATGAGATAGGTTTAGTGCGGGTATAACACTTTATCTCTGCGATAACCCATTGCAAAACTCGGTTCCTACTTGATAACTTGTCAAAAACATTTTGTATGATCTGGTCTGGTTCTTGTTGTATCAAACTTACTTTCTAAAGCTAGTTCAAGGCTCTACCAGGGCTAAGAAGGAAAGCAGTTAATTTTGAAAGCACTCATGTTTACCAATAAATAACAAACCTTAAAGATAATCAAAGATTCCACGACATACTTGCTTAATTACAGCTATGAAAAGGCTGACATCCACTTGATATTCCATTCTTTCCTCATTGATAAAATTTATTAGTTGTCGAAAGGACACTAATGTAGTTTTCTGCTTATTGTGTGAAAAGCCTTCAAGGAAATATTCCTTAAAGATTGACAACGAGAAGTAGGTTAATTTTGGAACGTCGTATCATACCTGGGTTTAGATAGTTCCAAAAATCTACCGGCTGTTCATGCAGTTATTGGCTGCGAAACAACACCAGTAATGTTGTTGTGAGGAAAGCTAACATTTTAAAAAGCTTTAGGAGTGTTCTGGAAAGGGAAAATTGCTCGAGAGAGTTACGATGAGACAGGAAATCTGCAAAGACATTCTCACGAAAGCGATAAAATTTGTGCAAGAATAATCATACAAAGGGAAATGTGATGAAACACTAGTGCAGATAAAAGTAAGAATTCGCAAGGCAATGAAAAACAGATAATCAGAAGCTTTACAACCAGATCCATACTGGTTGACACAAGCATTTACTATTGGTTACATTATCAAAAGAAGATTGTTAGAGAAATTGCCTTTAAGCTTTGGTTAGACATACGATGGAAAGAATGATCTGGCCTACAGGTGGTATTAGTGTGGTTTATAGGAAAAAATTTCTTTACATATTCTAATTTTGAACATACATTTGATAAATAAATAAGAAATGGCACGAAGAGGATATACAGAGAAAAACGTTTCTTAACGGCTTGATGACAAAAATATCCGATTTTCAACGTTAAAAAAGCTGTGAATATCTGCAGAAAATACTGGAGTCAGCAAAATAATTCTAAAATTTTTTTCACACAAATTATGTTCAACTTGTGCAGGGCCCCGCACACCCTCCGCTAAAAAACTGCAAGATCTGCAGCGCTCTAGTGATGAAATCAAAGAAAATTCTGTAACCAATGAGGACTAGGCCATGGGAAAAATTATGGTGAGGTGATCAGCTTAAAGCAGACGATGATGAGTGGAACTACATTTTCTTCTGGAGTTCCAGCAAAGGAGACAGTGATGAAGGACGAATGGATCCATATCATTTTCTATACAACGAAATTTTAATTGTGAATGACTTTTTTAACTAGCTAAAGATTTTTAGACATCCTTTCACGCGTTATTCAATTACCTTTAAAAGGCGATGACGTCATAAAATGATGATGACGTCATGAAAGAACGTTTAAAAGAAAGTATAATAGAAATTCAATACATCTTTTAAAAGCACTGAATGTGTGCAATTCGAATATGAAACATATTTGACAATGATAGTTGCGAGAAAACAATTAAAAAGGTTCAAAGTGAATTTTCTCCAAGTTGATGACGTCATCACAAAATTTGACTTCCGTTCAAGATATTTTTCATTTCATCTCAGATTTGAAATCTGCATAGTTAATTTAGTGCAAAAATGCAAAAAAAGTTGAGTTCGAGTCCTTGGCCGATTTTTAAAGATTTTTTATCATTTTTTTGATGATGTCATCAAAAACAGTAACTTCCGGTGATAATTTATTTTGGCCCATCTTGGATTTGGAATCTCCATGGTCGATTTAGTAAGAATGTGAAATAAAATTTGAGGTTAGGCAGTTTGCTAGTTTTTTCTACAAAATTCCCTGTCTATTACCTAAGGGGCCATCATGCCTCAAGAAAGAAGCAAAGGAAATGAAGAGTTCTCTAAAAACAGCCTTTGATTGACAGCTCGAGTTGGATGAATGACGTCACGGTCAGATTCCTTTCAGGGTTATCCTTGTTCTGTTAACCAAACAGAGTTTGAATCTAATATTTCGATTTCAAAAATAATGGATTGGGTAACAGAGTAGTTTACTTGGCATTTTGAAAGGAGAGAATAAATAAATACGTTCCTCTGTACAGAAATAACAACATTAAAAAAGACAGCAAAAAACTAACCAGCTTATAATAACGTGTAATAATGTTTAACGCAGAGGTGGCGCCAGAAATCTTCCGACAGAGGGATTGGAGCTTTCGACAGGGGGGCTAAATTGACTATAATATGCAGTTTTCGTACGTTTTTTGTCAAATTTGCTCCGACAATAGCCTAAAATTTCCTCCGATGGGGGGGCTAGATGATTCCGACGGAGGGGCTGTAGCCACCTGGCCCTCCCCTGGCGCCACCACTGGTTAACGAGTGTTAAATAAAATTAATTTAAAGACAATAGTTATTGTTGCGGCAGGCTGTGATTCCATGTCTTGACATGCCAAATAGGACGTTCAATCTCAAATTTGATATTTAACAACGGTAGGTGAATTAAATATTCAACAACAGCATAGCATTCGAGTTAAAAGGCTTATTACTGTATCTCATCCTTAATTATACCATAACCGACCAAAGATCGAATAGAAAAAGCTGATAAAATTGCAAACGAGTTATAATAACGATTACGGGTGAAAGCAACAAATATTATTTTCAAATTGAGAGCTAAAAAAGTGAAACAAAACATACCTCAAAGCTGGATAAGAAATTGACTAACTGACCAGTAAGTGGATTTAAAAGCTTAACGGTATTTTCCCGGTGACTTTAAAAGCTCAACGGTGGTAAAAAAGATTATTACTCACGTAGATTTATGCTTTCTCTGAGAAAGGGGTCTATGTTTTGCAAAATCTGGGACATTATTTAAAAGCTGTTCTTTTAGAAAAGGTAACAGAGAGAATAAAACAGAGGGTACTTTTTGCAAATCTGATTAAATTTTGACCTGCATTCCTGGCCAAAACCCGCGAGACCGCTTCCATTTCCTATTCAATATGACCCCTTCCCCCTATATCAGCGAAATATATTTAGAACTATTTTGGATTTGTTATATGCTTGATATGTTATATCAGTTTGTAATCTGGTCGTAGCACTACTAGTTTAAGCTATCTTTATCGAAGATGCAGCACATTCAATTCTGTTTAGGGGCTTTTAGCACAATTATACAACATCCCTGTCATAAATCGCATTAACAGCGTTATTAGTTCTGTTTTCCGGGGTAGCCTGCTTGACCAGCATAGCCTTGCTGTCCGGGGTAGCTTTGCTGTCCTGTGTAGCCTGGCTTTCCAGTGTAGCCTTGCTGAGCATAGCCCTGCTGTCCGTAGCCCTGTTGTGCTGTGTAGCATTGCTGTCCTGCGTTACCCTGTTGTGCTGTGTAGCCTTGTTGCCCTGTGTAGCTCTGCTGTCCAGAATATGAATGCTGAACATTGGATCCTTGCTGCCTGGTAGGTCCTTCTTGCTTTTGATACCCTTGGGGTTCTCTATGCTGCTCACCATAGCCTTGCTGTCCAGTATAGGTTTGCTGTGATGGGTAGCTTCGATTCTCAGTCTGGACAGAGCTCCCGTAACTTTGTTGCCCTGTATAGCTCTGCTGACCACTAGAACCTTTCGTTGATTGTTGGCTTGCAGACTGAGAGTATCCAGCTTGCCATCCCCCTGATGGACGATCATATGAGTCTTTCTGCCCTTGAGTAGACGAATAGGAGCTATTTTGGGGGTTAGAAAAAGCGAGTTGTTGTGTTGCATATTGTGAATTACTTTGCATAGGTGGCTCTTGCTTCTGTGATCCTGACTGATATGAGCTTCCATATGGGACAAAGCGTGAATCCCCTGGTCTTTCAACATGGCTACTGGAGTACCCCCTTCCTTGATACTCCTGATTACGATCTGACTCTGTACTACGAACATTTGATGATTGATTATCAAGGTTCTGATTTGCATAGGAGGTGCTATATGACTGTGAAGATGAGCTTTGGCTGTGAGTATTGTTTCTATTGCCGGCATAGCTACTTTGGGATGCATAGTAATCTTGTGGACCACTGCTATCCATTCCATATCTACCTCCATGTTCAGCTGAGACAGTTTGACTTCTTTCATGACTCTGATATGTATCTGATCTGTATGGCTGATATCGATCACCACGTTCACTCTTTACTGGCTCATTACTCTGGTACCCTCTCCCCTCATTTATAGATGAACCATAACTATCTCTATAGCCCGGCTCTTCCTTAACATCTGCTGAATAGTCATACTGTGATTGCCGATCTCTGTTCCACTCTGTATTATATTTCTGGTCCTTGTTGAGGTACTCAGGTCTAGAGTTTGCAGGAGTATAAGGTGTATACTGTTCGTTTCTGCCTTGAAATTGCGGGGTATCATCAAGTGGCTCTTGCTTTATTTTCCTAAAAGGGGCAGCATCACTTCTGCCTGCACCAGTTGATGACCGTTCATCCCAACCACTGCCAGTTCTGCTAAAATCAGATCTCCTTTCATCAAATCGCTGAGCACCATGCTGTCTTTCATCATACATTCTTTCATCCTTTTGTTGATTCGATCCATCTCTCCTTGTATCTGGTCGATCAAAACGTCTACCTGTCTGCTGATTCCCTTGCCTTTCGTTATTCCAGTGTGACTGATACTGGTTACTATGTTGCTCTCTTCCATCACCTCTCATATCCCCGCCTCTTGTTTCAACTCTTCTCGTTTGATTATGGCCATAAGGTCTCCTTTCATTGAAGTCATTTCTTGGAGCTCTTTCATGATATACGCCATCTGCAGGACGGCCACCATGGAAACTGCTATTATCATTTCGTGAAATCTTTGCCCTGGGTTCTTGGCTGTTGTCAGAAAAACGACTAGAGCCCTTTCTAAATTCATGGCCCTCACTTTTGTACTGCTGCACCAATTCACTAGCTTTCGGGAGCTTTTCCTCCACATACCTAACTTCATCAAATGATTCATCAACTTCCGGGAGACTGAAATTTGCTTTCATCTCCATTATGGCTTCCATAGGGACAATTTTTCCTTCTTCTTTCTGTGTTTTCGCGGTGCGTTCTGCTAGTACATTAGGCTCGTTGACTACAACACATGCAATTCGTTTATATCCACCGAAAGTCTTCATTTTCCTTCTTCGAGCTGTGAAGTAAACATTTGTTTGATCAAGAATGTAATTATGCACACGATTCTCAGCTATCTTGAGCCAGATATTGAGACAGCCTGTTGCATCTTTTATCAAAGCATCCCATCTACCATGATAGTTCCGTTTTCTCGTCAGTCCCATTATTCTCATTTTATCTATGATGCTATTGGTACCAAGCATATAGTATTTTTTGTCTGGATGGTCCTTACAATATTTCTCTGCCCAAAATGTCTTGCCACAAGCTGGTAGTCCTACCATCATAATAACTTCAGCATCCTGTCTGTTCTTAGGCCCTGTAGGTGCTTGCAAAAGCTCTCCCTTTGGCAAATTTTGCAGCATTGAGAAGCCAGGCTTGATTGGGAATTTGGGCCACTGTCCACCAAAATTGATTTGAAATTTAACATTTTTGACGGTGATATGAGGATACAAGGCATTGTTGCCAAGCTCTGGACCAATTTTGAAAGCAACACCCAAGTAATCTCCATTTAGTAGATAGAAAATGACATTAGGTTTGGCATCAAGATCTAAGCAACAAGTAATGATGTCACCAACTGTGAATGGACGACCATAGTCAGAGAACTTACTGTTAACTGAGATTTTACCAGTGCCTCCATAGCCAAATGAAAGACGATCTTCACCAAGCTGAAAATCTGCACCATCAACAGACCATCCAACTCTCAGGACATGAGGTGTTGACTCGGTGGTAGGAACTTCAACAGGTAAATTCTCCAAGACTGTGCACTCAAATGCAACCTTGAAGGGAGATAAAAAAATTAGCAGTAATAAGTGAATTCATTCAATAGCTAGCTATGAAAAAAATGTCAATAAAACAAAAACAGGTATTGAAAAGGAACAGCAGACAAGTATTTAAAAAATGAAGGGAGGATTAACTTATACACCTCACTGAATAGAGGATGCACTTCTCACTAAAACTTCTTGTTCAAACAAATACCACCAAACAAAGAAACAGATAAGGGTTGTTATACTTCCAGGAATCCAATGAAGAAACTCAACTTGAAATAATATCCAACTGGAATTTCAATAATATTACATTTACTCAAGATAAGTTAAATGTCTCTTTTTAAATGTTAAACTTAAGTTAAACAAGATACCGTTATGTTTTTTGCCTCCAACTCAACAATTATTAACTTGAGTTTTGTATTTGTTTTTATTGTGATTAAAAAAATTCATTTACATCGGAGAAGTACTGCACCACCTTTGATTACCTTGGTACTAGTCAATAATGGCTCTTCTAAAGAGTGCATGTTCAAATACTTTCATGAATGCACTTTACCATATACACATGGATCTTAAGAAAAAACCCCAAAGCAGCCACAGAAAAAACAATTTGTCTCTACCAATACCTGAAAAACTTAGGTCAATTGGGGCTAACAGAAAACAAATGAGTTAAGCCTAAGATTAGCAGGTTGACGAATGCAGCATATTAAACTTTAAATTTTGTGAAAGGAAGATGCAATACACTATTGGCAGTCAACTGTAGCTGCTAAGGTTTAATTTACAATCAATCATTCTCTAAACAAATGCTTCAGGGTTACTTTAACAAAAAACAGACAAAAACAAATGAGGAATAAGCACTAGATCAGGTGTAAAATCCTTCCAGGTTCCTTGCAGAACAATTTAGCAAAGCCAATGGCTATCCTTACAAAAAGCCTCAACAGTGCAAGAGAAAGGGCATAAAGAAGAATAAATTTCGAAGACATTTCTCATTTCCGGATGACAATTCCCAGATTACAAACTTAGGATAACAATAAAATGAGAATATGAAAGGTTAGGAAATCATGATCAGCCCTATTTCTAACGAAATTAGAACAACAATCACACTGTAACCTTACCAAAATGGACAATATGCCACCCTAGTAGAAATTAATTCATGAAAGACATGACAACCATTTTATGGCGAAAAATAAGACCCTGTGTTATTTCCATTATAATTGTGAGCACTGCGAGCCATTTTGAAAAGGGGCTGCCTTTGGATCAGTCTTTAGAGCATGGCAGTTGCATGCACAGCCTCAGCTTTAGACTAAATAACAAAATTTGAAATTGCACACTGAATTCACACTTGCTCTTTTGAAGGGTTTGTACAAAATGTAGGATTAAAATTCCCTGACCATTTCCTGACTTTCCTGGCTTAATACATAAATGGCATTTTCTTTCCTGATCAACATGATCTCGAAGAAGTCAACTTAGGGCAAGAAATGCAGTCCACATTCCACATTGGCTCTGTATTTCAACACCATAATATTATTAAAATAAGGTTCAGATATGGAAAATGTGGCTACCAGAAAACAGAAATCAATATGTACATGGAACCCTAAATATATTATAACCAGAGTGGCAGAGCCAGGATAACTGGGACCATTCTCCTCCAATTTCTCTAGAAATGGGAGTTCTCAAAACCAAATTTGATGATAAAGTTGATGATGGGAGAAAACATTTTCTTTAATGGGCACAAGCAGCTTTCTTTATTTTTAACTATTTCAGAATATTTTACAAGGAGTTGATTAGAAAACATGTTTCAATCAACTGATAAATAGAATTTAAAAAGCAATTTCAATGGGGGGTTGCCAAATGCTTTCTGAACATATAGAGGGCGTTGCCACAGAAAATTTCCTAGGACCTTTAGCACCAGACTTTTATGGGTCCTTTCCTCCATTAGACCATGTGTCTCCCACTGGTCCAAGGAAATCCTCCCATTTTTGGGTGGTTGCCCCTGCAGCTGATGGAAGTAGGCTTCCAGAAGAAAAGGAACTTGGATTAATGTAACTAAATACATGAAATAGTTATATATATATATATATATATATATATATATAAGAAATAATATAGTTCTTGAGCTATACCTTGCCAGTCTTGACACCATGAGATCCTCTGCATCCTCCCCACAAATATTCAAAACCTTTATCGTGCAGTGTCCATCCCACCAAACCTGATTCATCAATGTTGAAATGCAAATCACAGTTGTAGCTATCAAGAGTTACTTTGACAGGCTCATCTTCCTTTTTAACCTGTGTTTTAGTTGGCAAAACTGCTTTATCTGAAGGTCCTTTCTCAATATTATCTTTATCCAAAGGCTTTTCAGTTTTCACCTCTGCTAACTGGTCTTTAGAATCCTTCTCTGTTGATGTTTTGCTTGGCTCTTTATTGTCAACTGTTTTAACAGACTCTTTCTTAATCACCTTAGAAGAACTAACTGGAGGCGGTTGCTTTTTAAAAGGAGTTTCTCCTCTGGGGTCTCTTAGCATTGAACCTCTTGGTGTCCAACCTCTTTGTGGTGGTCCCCTAGGAGGCCCTCGTGGTGGTCCCCGCGGTGGGAATGGCCTTGGTGGTCCATGATGAGGACCTGGAAAACCACCGTCTGGGCGAAATCTAGCCATGCCATGTGGCGGGCCTCTGCCATCAAATCGCACAAATGGGGGCATTGGCCTCATGCCTCTTGGTGGTAGCATCCTAGGAGGCATTCTTGGTGGCATGGGTCCTCCCCTGGGAGGCCTGAAGCCTCCACGCGGAGCAAAGGCCATGATCACTACAGCACTGCTTGTTCACAATCACCTTTTGCAGTAGGTTCACAGTCTCTGTATTCAGGAATTGATATATTTTTAAAAACACTTCAACTTTAAGATGATAAAATCTTTCTGTTGAACTCTTCTACGAGTCGCTGTGTTTTCTGTTGAATTCTTCTACGTACGAGGCGCTGCGTATAACAAATCCAAGCGCTTTTCATCGATTACCTTTAGACCAAGATTCTCCCTTGCCTTGGCAGCTTATTGTATCACATAATAAACCACATGAAATCTATTTATTGTGGCATTCTTCTTTAACCAAAATAGAAGCAATCCCAGTGTTTTTCGTGCCGCCAATGCTCAACGCCGAAAATCAGCACCTGAGTGGCGCGTTCTTTTGCTAAGGCCCTGCACATATTGCATGTCACTGAGTAGGAAATTGCCTCGCTCTTACAAAATTTCAACAGAGTCAGCGATTTCTCGGAAAATTTCCCGGCCACTCCACTCGAAATGGAAAAAGTTCTAAATTTCCCATGCCCAATTGTTTTGTATTCACTTATTCATCGGTGTAAGCGGAGTCATTTATGTTTAAGCTATATTTTGACACTCAAACAGTTGAAATTTAAAGACTCATTGCTAACAATGAGCCTTTGCGAGGGTGGCAAATTATCCAGACTAATCCAAACAATTTAGTATATTCATGGAATCCAAACAATGGCAGTAAACTTCTACGGATTAATTATAATTGATTTCAGACTGTCTGAAAATGCATTATGGGATGCTTGCGTAGCGCAATGTTATTGTTAGCAATGAATCTGTAAGTTTCAATAATGTTAAGCTATTGAAATTAATCAGTAGTAAAAAATTTTGCTCGATTTGCCGTTTTAATAAATGTTTTTGCTGTTGTTCAGATCTTAAATTTATTTATTCATATTTGGTACAACTAGCTTTTGTATTGTAGCGGAAATTGAATTATATCAAAATAAAACAATAAAGCAGTCAGATGCTTTGAAAATAATTTATAAATTTGTAGATATCCCTTTGCATATGTTATGTTACTACTAGGGTGACCAATAGTATTTACTACGTCCAATTCAATTTTTTGGACAATGAAGCCCAAACATAAAACACCAGCACTAATGTAAAATGGGAATATTTGAAATGACCAGACCATGGGGTCCCTAAGAGAAAGTTCTGGGCATGGCATACACAAAATCTGTAATGCCTCACCATAACAAAAAATCCATTTCAAGGAAAGGTTTTGAATAATTTCTTATTCTATTGGTTTTAATGATGCTCTCATTATTTTGCCTACTATCTTACCAAAGACTGAGATACCAGCCTTGGCCCCCAAAACACTTGAGTTGCATAAATAAAATACTTTCCTTTTGTAAATATGGCTGTTGTTACAATTATTTATCAGGGCTGGCCCCCCAAACAAAAGTTGTCTTTCTGTCCTTGTATCTCTCGGTCTTTATATCTTACAAAAGATAGATATTGAAAATGCTTTGCGATAGCAGAAATGCAGGGATTTCCGATAAAAACTGTGATAGCTGATTTTCTATCAGGACATATCTGACATATTCAAAAAAGCAGATAAAGAAGCAAAAAGGAGTGTTCTGTGTATTGAAATTTACATCATTAAACAATTTCACTAACCTGACTCTCTCAATAAATATAAAAATTTATCAAATTGATATAAAAGGGTAATTTCCATTGAAGTGTAGCGTCAATGGGCTAACACAGAGAAGTAGGGAAGGCTCAATGAGAATGTACAGTATGTAAACTTTTAAAAAAGCTTAAGACTCTTCTAAAATTATCAACAAGAATAGTCTTTAAAGAGAATGGTGAACCTAGACATCTATTGATAGGCCACGATAGAATAATCACGATAGAATTCCCTTTTGACACCAGACATTCCATACAAATACTGGAAACAGGTCAAAGCCAAAAAACTGAATAGAATTTGAAATAATTTTTAGAACTCTTGGATTTATGTCTGTTGATTCTCTATAACCTCCAGGGAACAGTTTAGGCAGGCATTTTCCATGTCCATAGTTCTGCTCATAGGCAATACACATTATGCTTGTGCAGGGGATAATGCAGAAGGCTATATAGGAGGAGGAGTCAGAAAACCAGGAACATATGTCTATCATTATTGGGTATTTCTATAGGATATATTCATAATAACAAAAGCCAAACCAGCAACTTATAACCAATCAAAACAAACCACTTAACCTATGTTGTCTGTTTTGGAGACCTTTCACACTGAAAACATGATTCAGTGCCGTCAAAGCGAAATTCATATTGGGGGCTGCCAATTGTTTTGCTCCCATTCAGTACACTGTTATAAAGGAAATATAATACAGTATTGAATTGGGGGGGGGGGGGGGCTCCAGCCCCCCTCTTCTGAGGACCCTGTGAAGCAAAATTCATCACATGTTGACAACAATTACATAAAAAAACTGGGAAATTTCCAACCAATGAAATAAAAAATATCTCTTCAGTATTTGAACAGCAAAAAATACAAAATTATCAATGGAAATGCAGTTGAAAAATTCTATTGCAAAAACACTAGTTGACGCCAGGGATGCAAATCCTAAAAGAAGCAAGAATGGACATGTACATCACTCATCTAGGTGCCACTCCCTTGACCACCCAACATATATTTGATTTTTTGACAAAAGACCACTTACATAGTAAAAAACAAAATTCATTCTCAGTCATACACAGACAAACATATAGCCACAACAGAGGGTTAGTTCACATTGAATATGAATTTTCTAAGAAGGGATTTACTGGTATCAAATAGGGCTGCATATCCCACAAAACCACATGACACCTCTGTTTGACAGTGTATAAAAATGTATTTAGGAAAATAATCAAAAATATAAATATATCTTTTACCTTTGACATAAAAATTCATTTTTGGATCTTTATACCATTAACTTCCAAAGAGAAATGTCTCAGGGAGACACACAATCTTTATAACTTAGTAACAATAACATGCTTTCTGTTCCTCTTCCTGTTTTGGGTGTGCGTTTTGAGACTACACAAAATGGTTATTGAAGTTTAGTTTTTAGGATTATTAGTTGAATTGCACATAAATTAACTGATGAATATCTAATATCAGTCTTTACTCTTACTTTATTATTAAATACAGGCCAAAAACAATTAGAAAGGTGGTATAAACTGTCTGCTTCTAACAATTGACTCAAATTTTGTTTACAAATTCTTTATCCTAATGTCATTAGCTTCTGCTAAGATTGCTAATACTAGTTTTAGTTAGCTAATTTTTGACAACAGGTTAAACACAAAAATATATATTTTTAATGTATGATTAATTCTTTCTTAGGTGTATTTAGATTACTGAAGCAATTTAATTGCTAAATATTATAATCTAAATTTGTCATGTAACATTTAGACATGAAGGGGTGGTATAAGTTATATATAATGAAAAATTGTATAAATATATATACAAAGCAAATAAAAATTATGTAACATATTCAAATGTTTACCAAAAGGAATAATATTTGTTTATATGTGCATGAGTGTACACATAATCAAAATCAAAGCGAGGAAGCTTCCAGGATAGTTTTTCCATAATTGAATGGATTTAAAAACACATATATAAATTGATATAAATATATTTTCAGATTTATTTCAATCCAGTTTTCAGATACAGTTGCTTTGCTAGCAATATAAATTGCAACAAGCATACCTTTAAGGCAATCTTAAATAATATATAATGATATTAATTATTCATATAATCATATAAAAGACCAAGAACTATGTCAATCTAACAAATATTGTGATTCAATGTGATACACAATAAAGTAAGAAAAACAAACAGGAAAAAACCAAAATGTAATGAAATCTAAATAAATATTATATAATTTCAATACAACAAAATCAAAAGTCTCTACTTGACAAAAAGATCTGGAGTTCAAATAGATAATATATGATTAGGAACAAACAACCATATATATATATGTATATATAACGTAACAAGAAACATATAAATATAATCCAACTAGAAGTGGCATAATTAAATGTTTACTCCAAGGAATAAAATATTGTGACAAAAATGACTGCTTATAAAGAGTTAAGAAAATTGAGGCAACAATATAATTAACAAAGGAACTCATGAACTAATGAACAAAGGAAATAAAGTTTGAACGTAGCAGAAGAAGAGGGATTTCAAAAGAAAGCCTCTTCATAAGTTTCTAATGCTAGAAAGCACTCTACAGGCTGCATAATTAAAAAAAATGAGTAAAATTTGGTCCTATTGTTTGGAAATCATATTTTCATAAACAAAAAGGCTGGAATGTAAATTTAAACTATTGCTTGGTTGTTAAATAAAATTTCATATTGCCATTGATTGTATTTCAGAATTGCCAGATCAACCTGGATTGATATTAGTCTGTTATCATTGAATTTATTTATTACATATTTTATTAGTTTAGGAGATTTCTCATCAGTTTGTTCACAGGTAAGGGGAAGTGTCTTATTAATTTCTCACAAAGGGAAGGTATGGTTTATCGAAAGAACCATTTAACAAGCCTTGCTGTTAATATAGACTAGCTAGATTAAGAAGAGAGTAAATCTATTTTCATTTCTGGCCCTTAGAACTCTTAAAGGAAACCTGTAGATACTTTTCCTCAAAGAGAAAGTTGTTCATCTGCATAACTGCCCGGTGTGCATCTGTACTGGTTAGGAAATTTACAAAGCCATAGCCTTTACAAGGCTGCTCAGATTTTGTTAAATCTCGCATTAGCCTGACGCTGAGTATTGCACCAAATGGTGCAAAAAGTTGGTACAAGGTGGCTTCAGATGCGGTTGGCTGAAGCCCATAAACATAGACACACCATGGACCCATTGACCTCCCTGTCTGATCTAATGGACCTGCAAGGGCATTCTGAACTGGATTTTGAAGTGATTGCTGAGCAGCAGCAGCTGCCGCCATTATACCTACAACACCCTGTGAGCTGTTTGATGCCATAGGACTGAAACGTACATTTTGATTCCGCCCTGTAGATGCGGCCACTGCACTTGCTAATGCCGTGCTATTCTGACCAAGATTTGCAGCAACCAGTGTCTGATTCAAATTCTTTACTGCAGGTGGAATGGCAAATTTGACAGTTAAGGGCACAGATCCTCCATCCAATGATTTGCCATTCATCGCATCAATGGCCGCTTGTGCTTCGCATCTTTTGTCAAAACGAACAAACCCTATTCCCCTGCTAGATCCATCCGAGTTATAGAGAACTTTATGTGTTATTATTTGTCCGAACTGATTGAAAAGTATGCTCAACTTATCCTCGTCAACAGTTGGCGGCAAACCTGCTACGTACAAATTCGCATTTTTGATATCGGAAGAAGATGGTCTTGAATAACTCACACGAAGGGTCTTGTTCTGAATTCGACACTTGTCAAGTTTTAATATGGCTCTTTGTGCGTCTTCAGGATTGTAATATTCTAAGAATGCGTAACCAAGACTGATCCCTGTACCGTGGTCTCTAACCAGTTTGCAATTTTTCACTGGGCCTATCGCACTGAACATGTTGCGAATTTCATCTTGACTCAAACTTTGTGGAATGTAGTTGACGATCAGGTTAGCTTTATTGAGGACTCCTGAACTATTCAAGTTTTCTCCAGATTTTCCATTCTCGTTATTAGAATCGAATGATTCGAAGGCTGAATCAAACAGTTGGTTTTCCATTTTCATAAACTTTTGATTGTCCTGCCTGCTAGACATCTCATGAGGCGAGAATGCTTTTATTCCGACAAACTACCCATAGTTCATTGCAAGCAGACGGTTTTTGCCTTGCCATGGTTTCGGGGAATTTGTGTATTCAGGGCCGAGACAATCAAGGGGAAGCTGAGTAATAGGACCGGGACACAGGACTATAGGGGTGGTGCGATTGCTGAAAAATTGAGGCTATGTGCTCAGGAACAGTTCCTTTATTATTTATCAGTCAACGCTTTCCTCCTGGTGATTCTTCAAAGCTTGGAAAACTTTCCTTCGTTCGGGAGACGAGGCTTTTTTTCTTTCGCTGGCTTTCCTCGTGGTCTTCAACCATATAACCGTCATGTTTTCCAAGTAGGGGTTGTTTTATTGACTTCTCCTTTTTTTGTCATCCAAAATGTATCACCACATTAATGACCTTCTGCAAACGAGTAATCACTAATGGCGAAACGTTTTCCAAAATTAGATTTTAGATACTCGGAGAGGAAGAAAGAGAAAACTGATCGTGAACATAAGAATCGTTCCTCTCTCATAACAGCTAATGAGTTAGCAAGGATTGTAGTTATACCGCACAATTTCATAGAATTCACATGCTCAATTTTCAGATAACACACCAGAGGGTACCCAATATACCCCCCTGATTCCCGAATTCTTGCAACGTTTTTAGCCCGATTCCCGACCATCAATTTTCCTAGGGAGCACAAAGTACGAGCAGGGGGGGCTTGACACATATGGTTTAAACAGTTTTATATGTCAAATTTACTATATTGCCTTGAATTTTGTCACTTGCCGTCTTTAGCCACTTTTTGCAAAAAATGCCAAATATTAAGTATCAAACTACCAGAAAAGCCTCTTTATACGGCTTTAGCCCCCCCCCCTACTTTTTTAGACCCCCACTTTTTTCAACGCTCCGCGGTGCCTGTTGAAGATGTTGAAGCGAGAGGGCGGCAGAGAAAGATGTTTCTTGACGATTTGGCGTTGATGGCGGGAAACCTTCAGAAAGGGGAGCTTTTATATCTAGCCTGTGCTCCAGACCCTTAACCTGAAGGAAGAGTCTGGAGCACAGGCTACTGGAGCACAGGCTACTGGAGCACAGGCTACTAAAAGGGTGTGGTCAAAGAGCGTTTTAAATCGCTTACCTTTAGAATTAATGCTTTTTATTACATTTTAAGATATTTTAACCATATTCTATAACGTGCACAAACGTTCGGAAATAATGGGCGTTTCCCATTTTAAAAAGGGCGTGGTCTTGACAAATTTTTCTCTGCGGCCCTGGTCGTGTGTAAAATTTTTCCCTAGAGTTTGTCAATTTGGTGGAGACAAACAACAAAAAGGGGTATTGATAACAACAGAGGCAAAGCCCTGACAACTTAGCTGCCTTGAATAAATATACTATTGAAAATTCCCCAACAGATGTTCTTTTTTTCCAGAAGTGGGTGGGCAAACACATGTTCAATATTTCAGCACCATGTCAATATGAATTCAAGGTTATTATGCAGATTTTAATAGTAGGCCACACTCAATAACTCTTATAAGAAAAGGAGCTTTTTGAATTTAAGTGAGGTCAAACTTTGTAATGCTTGAGAAAAACGCAAAGCACATCTGAAATTTAGCTGATGAACATTTGCCTAGCACCTGAAATAGTGCAGTCAAGAGGACAAAAGATAATTCTAAAACAGTTCTGGCAAAAATTGCATGCTTGCACAAATCTCTGTGAAAATTCTATTATCAAAAACAAAAAACTTAGAAACTGAAGTTTACATAGATTTACAGCACTGCTAAATTAAATTCTAGGGAGCACAAAGTACTAACATCGTGAAAGAATTTTTGCATCTTGGCATTTAATTTTTAATCTCGTTTTTCCATTAAATAATTGTTACTTTATATGAAACTCCTTGAAAAAAACACAGATTCCTTTTCAGTCATGATAGCAAACATTGCCTCTTTGCTTTGATACACTCTGACAAGCTGCTGGTTTGGGTCCTTTGTACGCATTACAAACATACTCAAGCATTCCTGTCTGAACATCGGACTGGATATCCTCACTGTGCACCTTAAAGAAGATATTACTTCATAAATATACCATAAGTGTCAGAGGTAACTGCAGCTACAATTACAAAGCATTGGGACATCACAGAAAATTTTTTGCCTTCTTCTATCAAATTTATCATCTTTGCAAGGTCCGTGAAGGGGTCTCAACCAGGGTCAGCAAAATTCCACTCTACCTGGCTCTAAGTTTTTTGTAGGCTTTGAAGCTTTGATTGTTCAAACATTCAACAACGATGATTTTAAATAAAGTCAATGACAATTGGATAAAATTAGGACTTGAAGCAAAAGCACCATTTGTTCTCACTGGTGAAAAGCATGAGAAATCAAGATCATCAAATGCCACTTACTCCGTTAACAACAATCCAGGGAACATACTGATGAGGAGGGTTCAATGCCTTTGTTTTCAATGCCATCTAAAACAAAAATGCAAGATAAGAGTGAGAGGACAATCAAACATGCCAATAGAGGCAACCTGTAGAATTGTCCATTGTTGAGAGGTGGTTACTTTGTTGCAACTTTTTTCACAAGGCTATCACCACAGGAAAGAAATTTTGACAAAAAATTATTTATAAGACCTACTGCAATATAATAGTGAGTGAAATGTTGTAAACTGGTGAGTAAACTCCCAGAAATCCAGCATCATTTGAAATGTTTTTCCTTGCTCTGGTAAATGAACATTGGAAGGTGACATTATATTATAATCAAGTCAATTTACTCCCTACATAAAAGCCATTACAAATGTTGACCATTCTGGAGAAAAAAGTGCTTGATGTGTTCTCAGACTGCTTGTTTTAAACACACTGCAGCAATCTATTTAGCTGACTGTCCAGCAAGTTGGTTCTTAGGCTTCAAATGATAAAGTAATTAACAATCTTAGATTACATCTTAGATTTCACAACACATTGAATAATTTGGGATAGTGATACAAGAACGAACCTGATGTTCCAATTGATTTCCTTCAGTGCCACTTGCACATGTATCTATTGGTTTATAATCAATACCAAGAGACTGAGCACACTAGAAGGAAGGAATATGTTTTTTTAATTAATTGAGCCATTGAGATATGTGGCAAATTCAATTTTCATTTTGTTGTGATTCAGAGAACGCCATGGTAAAGAGGTTTTGGACACAAGTGGAAACTTAAGAGTTTCTGAAATCAGTATTTAAAGTGGCTAAAAGTGCAAATGAATTTATTTTGTAAAAAAAGTGTTGATCAAAGCAAATAGCTGCATGATGGTGATAGGCAGCCCAAAAAAGGCATTCAGAATAAAGCCAAGAGCCCACTCTGGAAAATGATCGGTGGATCGGATCAGATTTTGTGTTGTGCAAGCGCTTTGGATGCAAATATGGTCACATGACTGATCTGCCACGGATCGAAACGGATCGAAAAAAAAGTTGAAATCATTTCAACTTTTTTTTGAACTGTTCCGGTACAGTAGTTTCTTTTGATCAAAATCGAAAAAGAACATTTTAAACAATAGGGCACTTGCCCTAGTTGCTAGGACCCATTGTCTCCCTTTTCATAAGAAAATTTGAACAACATAAGAATACAAAGAAAATTAAAACATACTGATTTTGCTACACTGGGGTATGCTCCTTTTGATTCTAGACAATATATGAATGGTGCCCATAAAGCTATCTTTCCAAGGTGGTTGATGGCACAGGTCTAAAACATAGAAAGGGAATGGTTAAGTAGATTAAAACTCTTTCCACAGTCTAATCATCTGTGAAGGTCACAAAAGAGACCATAGTTTCATGTTAACACATCTCAATTATAAATAAACAGGGAGGTGAAAGTCAAATGTTGAAGAACAAATAGATATTTCACAGACCTCAATCAAATTACCAACACACTCTTGTTGACCATGCTGACAATAATATATGTACTTGTCACCTTGTTTATATTCCTAGAACAAAGAAGCAGAGAGGGAATAGTCATTATCCCTTTGTCTATTGTTAAAATTCTTGACAGGTCCATGCAAACAGCAGACTGTTGGACTTTGAAACAAATGATTCCAGAACCACAGTACTCTAAAATTGAAACATATTCATCCCTGTTGGTGCACTAACTTCATTGACATCAAAAATCTCAAAAAAGTTTTAAATGATAACAGTGGTAGCATAGTAACAAGATAAAAAAGAAATGTAAAACAGTTATTGAGCAACAGCAATGAGCAATGAATATTACATAACTGAAGGAATGAAAAGCAGTCATATACTCATTCCACATACAAATAGCATTGATATGCCATGTTATTTTGAACTGGCTTATGTTATAAACAAGTTTCCCTTACCCTTGCATTTCCAAAAGGTACCAGCTCTAGCTCTAAAATACCAGTTCCATTTAGCTTCTGATAGGTAGGGTACCACTGTGTGTTGATAAATTCTCTGCATCCACCACAAAATGATTCATAATACAATGTTATCTTTACAGGGTCAGCATCAGGACTGATTTTGTTTCCAATATCTTTTGTGGGTGTTGATTTGTTCCATTCAATTTGACAATATTCCACAACCTTTTGAAAAATTAGATAAATAGATTCGTATCTACAATTATAAACTTCACATTTCAAGAACTTCTTTTATTGTAAAGTATTACATCAAGTTTACTAATTTATCCTTACAATAGCATATGTCACTGACACTGACAAAGATTCACCTTATAAAACGCTTAAAATTTTCAATCCAGTTGTTAAATGAATTCAATTTGACTTCAAGCCAAATTTTTCACCTTTTATATGCCCAAAATCTCAGCAGATTCGCGTCATACATGCATGCGCTTTTAAGTTTACATCGCTTCAGCACTTTTCAGAAATAAAAAAGATGCAAATCAGGTTACTTTTATTAAAATTTCTGACTTACACCACACTCCTTAGCTGTTTCCAGACTCTTGCACCAAAATTCAGGATTGTTGCATCTCTTGTTTAGTCCAGCCCATGGCTCTACAACGAAAGCGTTTGCAGCCGAGACGATCAGGCAAACCAGCAAGCACTTCATTGTGAATCGAAGAAATTATGGAACTGAATATAATATTCTCAAGGCCTAGGCTGTTGCAACAAAAACGCTACAACCGCAATGCAGTTTTCAAATTTCAATGCAGGCAAGTGTTGTTGCTCTACCACAACAATCACATGACTATCGCGAGCTTCACGTGAGGCATGGCCTCCGCAACACCCACCTCTTTCGCGTTGAGAGAACAACCCATTGGAAGTCGCACCCACAAAATACCACATTATTCAAGGCGGGGCATTTTACTACCTACGTAATTTAGTTGTACTACACTATTTTTTGAGAAGAAGCTCAGAAATCGCCAAGTAATGAAGTTTCTCAGGTCTTGTACAAATTGAGTATACTCTTTTTTATAAGAACCAGATAATTAATACCAGGGGCGGATACAGAATAAAAGTTGACGGTCGCACATTAACACTCCAAGAACATATGTACTTACGAATAAACAGGAGATTTCTGATAAAATCTTCTCTGTTTTGGTAAACATGAGACATGAGGCATAAACTACATTTGTTCTTCGACTGGTCATGTTCTTTATGTTCAGAAGATTTCTGACTTGATTGCAGGAAAAATTTGCCATGCGAAGCTGAAAGGACGTCAGAGGAGCATAGGTGATCTGAAAAATAATTACTTATATTGGCAGTTTTATTATAGTATAATGGCTTCATCACTTTTCCCAAAAGCATAGAAATTACTCATATTTTGTACCAGAACTTAATTAAAAGCACCTGTGCTGAGTTTGTGTAAATTAGTGTTTTGTGCAAAGATTGTTTCTAGAAGATGTCACTAGGGAATTATTCAAGACTGTAGAAGAAGGGGGCTTAGGGGTCTCAGCCCCCTTCTACTTTTCAAAGGGGGGCTGCACCCCCTCCCCTTTATTTCTGGCTGGTTCTAAAATTTGATGGCTGATTATTGCCAGGATCAAATCTTTGATTGAAATGATATTACTTTTCGGCATATACATTCATTTATTTGTTGGAAATTGATTTAACCCTAAAGAAAAGAAAAGGTAAAAAAATGGATGTTGAGGAGGCATGTAAACGAAAAAAATTAAAACGTTTATTTTGTATACAATAAAGAGAAAGCGCTATGGCTCCCCTCTACATTTGTTGGCTCTACACTACTGGTATTATTAGGAAAACTAATACCGTCGAATAACACAGGATTGGGGGGGGGGGGGGTCTTTGGCGGGTATCAAACACCTGATTCTGCAAGAAAATTTCCTTTTTACCATCATTCCGCAAAACTTTCTTGATTTTACCGTAATACAGAGTTCTCAAAATGAAAATTACCGAACAAACTGCCCATATATCAGCAGAAAGTTTACAATATATCAAAAATCCGTCCGCCCACGAAATATGAAGCTTGTGCAGGTCCCTTTTTATCAATCTTTCTAACATTCTAAGATTCTCTGAAAATTTCATCATACTTAGCTGACTTTCCCTTCTGACATTTTACCTTTTTAGAGTCTTTTTGATGGATAGTGGATAGAATTATTCTTATTTCTTTAGTGCATGGAAATGAGCTAGCAAAATATTAGATAATCCAACAACAATTAGTGCTGTCTTCGACGGCTCAAAGTTTTCAGATCTCCCAACTTATCTTGGCACAATTACGTAAATGATGCCGTTCAAAAAGTTATTTTTTGACTGCACCCCTCCCCCTATTCAAGTATAATTTTTAACCCAAAATCACCCATCTGATGTAGTCTATATCAATTCCTGTCCTGCAAGTTTCAACATCATTTGTTGGGCAAGCGGCAAAAATGTTTAGTGAAGATTCAGCATTACTGATGAATCAATTTTGGGGTGAATATAAGTTTTAAAAACAAATGTAGGGAAAATTGAAATATATTTCTAAAGCGGTAACCAAATTCCCCCGGAACACTACCTCGTGCTATAGTGCAATGAATATGTGGAAAAATTGTGCATTTTGTGTTAAAAGCATGATATTTGGCACATAAGTAGATCTCACACAGGCAAACATTTTAAGAGTTGGAGGCATTCTAAAAATAGATTTATGATGTATTTATGACGTCATTTCCTTAGAATTGGATATCGTGTTACAAAATTGAAAATAGCAGTAAGGTAAACATTCTGATTAAAAACAAACTATCAAAAATTGCCCTGATTGATATGAGAAACTTAGAACAACAATTAATTTGATTAACTAAGTACTTAATTTGAAAGAAAGCAATGCGCATGCGTGAACTTTCTCGAGAAATCCTCCTATGACAACTGAAGTTACTGGAAATCAACAATGTAACTTATTCTGAGCATTCCCCTCCACAGTAACAAAGCGCTGTACATTTCATTTGGGATCTGTTACATTTGCAGGCTTTCTTGCACCCCTTTTTGCATCCACATTTTACAAGAATTCTCAAAGTTTCCACCACTTCTGGAAGATCACTCCATTTCGGCTGCCATGTTCCATCTACACTTATCCAACCGCATTTGTCTGGTTGCGGCAAAGTCGGCGAAGGTTCAAACATTTGCTCCCAGCAATTTGCTTGAAGTGCTGCTCTACGAACATGCTGCTCCAGGGCTGCTTTTGTCGGAGGTATATTTTCCAGAGATCGACTCTTCTTCGCAAAAAGCTGCAATCGTGCTTCATTTACATTTGATGACTGACTTGACTTGTCATACATTACAACTACGAATTGCTCAATTGTGTTCATGTCTTCTTCTCTGATATAATCCGGTTGTTGCATTATCCTAAGGAAGGGCCCATTAACATCATTTACCATGTTCCATGCTGCCATTGCGGTTTTTTTGCCTTTACTGTGGAAAAATGAAACCGTATCACATCCTGTTAAAGCGTGAAACATAGTTATTACCCTTGCTTTGTCGTATCCAATAGATTTGAAGATCAAATTGGCATCAATAACTTTGAAGTTTTGTTGCGATCCAAATGCTATCTTGATTTCCAAATCTTTTAACCTCGCTACAGCATTTACAGCAAGAACAACTACATCTGTGTCGACCGTATAAATCACTGCCTTTCTCAAGGACGCCCGATTAATTGCATCAGCAAGGTGCAAAAACATTCTTGTGTCCGCCTCCTCGTGGTTGCATGGATGTAACAAAGTTGTATCTTGATTTGGCCAACAGAGAGCATTATCGCCTATGGTTACAATAACATTCTTTTCGATTGGTCGAAGATTACTGTGAATATATTCTGCAATATAAGAAAAAATTTCTGTTTTGTTGTCACTATTTCGAAGGAATGACTTCCAATCCTTTGGCACAGAATCGCTTGCTTTCACACGTTTTCGTGCTCCTTCCCCTCGACTAAGTCTTGCTGTATTCTTCAATGATCTTTCATGATACACGTCAAAGACTACGTCCATTCTTTTGACACCTGAGAGAAAGTTCTGTAATCTGGGAAGAACCCTTTGACTGACGTAAGACTCAAATGTCATTTTACCCTCTGGTCTTGTTGAATTTATCAATGCTGCTCCGTCAACCACTGCAATCTCCCCTGAATAATGAATGTTCAATCCTCCACTTTTCTGGGTACTTGTTTCAAAGCATTTTAGCAGTTCTGCTTTATTCCCGGGTCTCAACCTGTCGTTAAGAGAGATAGATGGTGGACTAGCTTGATTTTCGTGCGAAAAGAAATCTTTGAGGTCGCCTTCCCTATTTTGACAAGCAATGAATAGTCTTGAAAAAAGCGAAACATCATTCTTCATTGTGTAGAGTTGAACTTGAAGCCTCGATTTCTTCGGGGATGTAGTAAAAATTGTCAATTTGTTTCGTTTGATTGGATCCAAAAGAGAAACAGTTGCTTGACTTAACCTCTCGGTAAGGAACTCTTTTAACTGCTTTTTACCGATCTCTTCAGCTTGGTATAAATTCTTTATGGCATCTCCATCTAGCATAGCTCCGCTATTGATAATCACCAAACAATCTCTTGATTCCTCTAAAAATGGATTTCCAAATTCTCGAAATACACTTTTCAATTTTTCTACGTGATCATGAAATCTTTTTTGAAACTCAGGTGAATCTTCATGATGCCGAAAGTTTTCTTTAGTTGTCTTTTTAGCAGCTATCTGACTCTTGAACTGCTGTTGAAGTCTTGCAACATAAGGTCCTGCCAGCATCCAACGAGTAAGTGCAACTTCGTTTGACGTGATTCCGATTATGCCGCCGTCACCTTTTACTTTCTTGTTATTCTGCTCATGAGCTTGATCGATGGAAATGCTCGAAAACCCTCTGTTTGAATTTTGCACGACAAATTTCCCGTGAACAAAATTTTCATAGATAGTAGGATGATTTTTCGACAGATTTTGCATATCCCTCAAATGAACTGGAAGCCACCGCGAATAATTTGTTTTGTCCAAAGCAAAGAACCAAGGCAGTAGTTCCAGAATTGTATCAACATATGCAAGAAAGTCTCCTCTTCTGATAGATCCGACAAATCTGAATAGGAGAAGCTGGAGATTCAAAACTATGATCCAGAATTTAAACTGGGGCTTGCTTTCACTTTCGTTGCAAAACGACGTTAATGTACCTGGTTCTTGGACAGAGTATGCTTCTAATAACAAAGAATGGAGGGCAGCAGCAGTAACTTCATGAGCATAACGGCTTCTTTTGACATGTGAGCAATGCAATATAGCATCTGCCTTTCCAATTGTTGTGATGCCAGCTTCTACTAGAGCTTCCACCCAGCCACTCCCTTTTAGCCAAGAACCAATAGCTGTCATGAAGGCTGATTCGATGTGAAACCCACCCATCATTACAATTAGTTTGTCCTCTCCATAGCTTTCAGGAAAACTCCACTGAATATTCTTTGCTATGCAGAATAACGGTTGGTCAAATGCAATGACAGGAATTTGTCCTGGATTGACAAAGGCAGTGGCTTTCTTTATAAGGTTCATCGCATGGCACATCAAAGAAACTGAATGCGAATCCTCTTTGAATAATGGCAGCATTGACGAAATTGATTTTTGGGGCTGTCTTTCATTTAAAGACTGCGCTTTTCGAGCATGAAAGGCTGCCCATGATAATCCGCTATTTCGTGATTGCAAACCTTGTAGCCATTCATCGTCTAGAAATGCTCTCTGCTGTTTGCTGTCACTTTGCACAACCCCATATTTACTAGTGGGCACTTGGTTATCTTTTTCCTTTAAATACATTGACTTGAAATTAACGAAAAACGGTGGAACACTCCATTGTCCTTTCAACCCACTTTGCTGTGGAAGTGGCACCTGTTGTGGTTCAATGTTCTCATTGGGATTAGGGTGCTGAAATAGAGATATCCCAGTTCCATGAAACGAGTTTTCTGAGGTTGTAGAAGTTGGATTATGATCCAAATTATCATAGGCTGAAGTCACAAAAACGCCTTTAACTAATTCTTGTGGAGATACTAAACCATCTGCTCTAAACCTATTGCATTCAGCAACACAAATAGCATTTTCTATCTCAAGAACGCGATTATATGAAATGGATAGCCCAAGCTTAAAGAGCTCATCCACTAAACCAGCCTTCCTAGTATTTGAGTAAATCTTTAGTCCAACGTAAACTGGTAATGGTGTTTCACGATCTTTACTTCGATGCTCCTGTCCACCGCTGCATGACTGCCTTCTTCGTTTATAGGAATTATGCACTATCAGTTGAGCAATAGATAATGCTGCTTGATCGTCGAGCATCCTATTTTCGTTTTCCATTTCTGATTTACCTGCCATTCCTGGGCCGTTTAAAATCATCTTGATCAGTGTGAGTAGTGTATTTGGTACTGCGTTCTGCTGACATTCTTCTCTAAAACATCCCTCAAATCTTGATTTTGACTTAAAGATTTCATCCCGTAGTATTTCAGCTGTCATTGCAAGATGTCTACCTTGTTCATCACCATCTTCTTTATAGGCACAATGCAAAATATCACCGATATCTTCTTGAAAACCAATGAAAACTTCCCTTCCACTATTTCTAGCTTCAAGGTACGGTGCAGTTGCAAGGATCCTGTTCTTCAAATGGGTACTATGTATTCTTTCTTCTATCTCAACGCCAAGGTCTTTCAGAGTCGCAGCATACAATCTAACTAAATCTGATAGCTTAAAAATTGACTGTCTTCCCTCTGCCCTTTGTTCGTCAATGTATCTGAGAATTTGAGTTAATGCAATACCTTGCACAATAGCTTCAGATGAAGGCTCGCTAGATTTCTCATTGCTCCTTTCAATGTTATAATAGGATGCTAAACATCGTCTATGATATGCTGCTTCTATTGCAACCATGTCGCCACCAGCAAGCTTTGCTAGGATCCTTTTATCCTGAGTCATAGTAGCTACTTTGCGAACTCGACTGTCAACTTGTAAAGTCATGACTTCGTGCAAAGATTCTTTTTCAGAAGAGGGCTGGTCGCAAAAAAAGCATAGACACTCTCTTCCTTGAGATTCGCCTGACTGACGCAAAGATTTTCTTCTGACACTGGAATCAAGAAGTGATACATCATCTTCATTAGTTGCTAGGAGTGACCTTTTACGCAGCCTACTAAGACTAGTATTATTATATTTCAAGCTGCAAGATTTGTGCCATTTCCCTTTATTCAGCAAAAGAATGGATTCGAGATTTGAGTTGTCAAAAATTTCAGCAGCAATTGTTTTAACTCCCAATTTTGCGAATTCCTTTAAGTTTCTAGAAAGTGTGGCATAACCGCTGCCAATATTACAACGCAGATGAGTTTCATTGGCAGGGCACTGAAGTTTCTCTTTTGTTTCGTTTTGGCAAATGATGCAGAGGTCCCAATTTATATTATCTTCGTCTTCAGTTTCCATTAATGTTTGTTTTTGTGCTTACTATTTATTCAAGCCTGCAAACAAAGAATTGATTGGAATCGATTTCATCATCACCATCAATTTATTTACAGCTTGTAATTTCATAGTTCTTATAAAACTAATCTATACCAACTATTTACAATAAACCTAAATGAACACACTCATTTTTTTATAACAAACTGACTATAAGAAACGTGTACTGGACAGTCAGGAAAAATTAAGAAACTTCAGTACTCGAAGAAAAGAGATTAAAAAACTATTAAATCGTGATAAAACTGAGAACAATGAAGTTTTGTATAATCCAAGAACATGAATGCCCTGATGGCCTAGAAATGAGGCACAAGGGATAAAAATATACTTCCCATATCTAAATACAGCATCGGAACGGAAGCGAATCTCTTGACGTGATAAAAAAAGTCACAAACATGTCATAACATCATTCATGACATCATAATTAAGAAACTCCTAAGAAAAAATGAGTATTGAAATTTCCAGAACATTCAGAAACTGGAGTACTCAACATCGACCTTTGTTTCTTATAAAAAAATGAGTGTATATATTAATTACCAATAAAAATGACGCTTATTTACAAAATGACACGTTTATTGCCATTTCTCCGAGAAAAGGCTGAATGTGTGTTACTCATTAGGAATGTAAATAGAAACCTTTTCGTCTTCCTTTTCCTAGTTCCACATGTTGCTTCTCATGAACACGATTCGGCTCCAAACACAAAGAGTTAGCTCGAGCAACAAAAAGAGCGGCCACGAAGAAAAATAGTCAAGCCTGTTTTATTTCTATATAAGCCGAATTATCACTCAAACGATTCCAACTCTACTTTCAAACCATCACCAAAAAACTACTCGCTATGAGCACACAACCTCTATTTATACTAATTATCATCACGTCAATTTACAAAAATAGCTATAGCGATTACATCATACTTACGAGACAACAATCGAACATTCTAGAAATTTCTACGCATATCAATCATAACATGCATAATGAATACAAAGCAATATCAGCGGGAGAACACACAAAACAAATCTCAAAAAAAAATACGCGCAATGTTTCATATCAAAAGTCCTGTTTGTTCGCATCACGTGTCTTCCGTAAATAAGGTCAAGGCAAGGCTCATTATCACACGAAAAAGAGACTCGCGCATGCGCAAGTGTGCAGTTTAAAAAGATAAAATATTATTCAACGTTCAATGTTGCCGAATATGTTGCATCTTATCCTTGAACTTAAACAAATTCGTAGTTGGAACGAAGCTTTTCAGTGTTTACCCCCATATCAGTAAAAACTCCATATGACGTCATAACTACGTCACAAAACCATTTTACATGCTGCCTCCAACTCTTAAAATACTTCTTATATCCATAAGAGCTTATATGCGAAGTTTCAGACTTTTAACACAATCTGCACAATCACAGTGATTTTTGTTACATATCTAACGCACTACTACTCATGCGCCGAATGTGCACAGTCGGCGCCGAGGTATGTCTGTTGGTGCGCATGTTCTGTTACTTTGCAGGAGCTTGACAACAACAACCCCACGGGAGGCGAACGCAATCAGAACAGTGATGAAATAACAGATGAAAGACACGAAGTCGTGAGAAGATTGCCAAAAGCTGATGGTAAGACAACATCTATCGGCAAAGCCTTTGCCTGGTGTTGTTATTGCATCTTATAAAAAACCCTGTCGCTCTCTAGACATATCACAGGGAGAAGTAGGCCCGACGAGTCAGCGCCAGTAATTGCGTGGGACTCGAAAGATAACGCATCTCGATGACTAATTATTTGTTAAAAGGAATGTGGTTAATGTGGGTCTTGATACTGTTGTAATTCGTTGTTAGCAAGAAAATCGGAATCTTATTAATAGGTTATAAGGAAATATTATTTTAAAATGAACTATTTTTTGTTTTGGTAACTGTTGACCTTGTTTGTTTTTATAATAATAATAATAATATGATATAATGAGGGATAAGGAGGCCATTGGCCTATCAAACCCTTTAGCGTTCGTTTTTAAGCGTAGGTTACGAGTGTCCTAATTTCTAGATCTCCCACACTACTTGCATACGATAACATTTTCGTGAGTGAAGCTAGTTTCATGTATAATCTGTGACCTGAAAGGAACATTTGTTAAAGAATTTGCTATCTAATGTTGCTAATATTTCACACATTATTTGTAGTGTTGAAATAATAGCTTTTTTGGCATATTATTTTGATAAACTTATACTGGATTTCTTGTGCTTCCAGCTGACCCACAGTATCAACAGAATCATATATATTCTACAGTAGTCGTACGAAAATGAGACAACCGCCGTGGTGCGGAGCGCCGTAATATAGGGCAGCGGTAATATGGAGAAGTGACTGTTGCCGTAAAATGGGGAAGTCCTCAGAAAAGGCTTTAAACGCGTGTTTTAGTCATTTTCCACTACATTTAACGATAGATCTTCAAGATAAAGTCTATCAAATGAAATATCTCCCAGAGTTTTATCGATTTACTCCTTAAAACTTTCAAAAAATCTATCTTCGACACTCTAGCTCATTTAGGCCCGTCTTTCTTTTGTTTCCTCCACGAATATGAGGTTCATCCGCGCGTCTAACTAACACATTCGCGCGAATATATGACTTCAGTGCAGTAAGATGGAGAAGTACTTTATAAAACACGTAAAACCTTTCAAAATAAAAGCAACAGTAGCAAATTTATTAGCCTGCCACATAATTACGATGCTTGTTGCAAAATTTTAACCAATATATGCGTCTTCCTTGTGTGTTTTGGTAATGGTACTCCCAGCGCCGTAATATGGGGCAGTCGGTTGCAACGCCCCCTGTTAGAATCCAAACTTGATTCATTTTACGCAAAATTTGTCAGAACACAGATTTCATTGCCATTCCATGCATGATATTGGCCAAAATCACTATATTTTCAATGGGAGAGTCACGTTCTCCCAGCGCCGTAATATGGGGCAGTCGGTTGCAACGCCCCCTGTTAGAATTCAAACTTGATTCATTTTGCGCAAAATTTGTCAGAACACAGATTTCATTGCCATTCCATGCATGATATTGGCCAAAATCACTATATTTTCAATGGGAGAGTCACGTTCTCCCAGCGCCGTAATATGGGGCAGTCGGTTGCAACGCCCCCTGTTAGAATCCAAACTTGGCAAACGTGAATCCAATGCTCCTTTACACCTGGGTGCTTGTTTGAAACCGTATTGATCATACTGATCATAAGCCCCGAAATGCTCTACCTGGTGGATTGGCTGATGAGCTAGCAAGGACTCAAAATTATAAAAGACAACATGTATGTATATGTTATATATAGCAGTAAAGTATATCTATACTGACACACGCCCCTTTCAAGTTGGGCACCCTATTCTAACAACAAACTGGATCCAAGATCTCCTATAGACACAAGATTTTGTGAGAGGGCCCAATGTGATCTGGTTGAGGTTGGTATTACACTGTTTTTTCTTAGTTTTGACAAGCTGTGCTTGTCCTTTTTTATGGTTTAAAACAAACATTTTGGCCAATATCATGCATGGAATGGCAATGAAATCTGTGTTTTGACAAATTTTGCGTAAAATGAATCAAGTTTGGATTCTAACAGGGGGCGTTGCAACCGACTGCCCCATATTACGGCGCTGGGAGTACCATTACCAAAACACACAAGGAAGACGCATATATTGGTTAAAATTTTGCAACAAGCATCGTAATTATGTGGCAGGCTAATAAATTTGCTACTGTTGCTTTTATTTTGAAAGGTTTTACGTGTTTTATAAAGTACTTCTCCATCTTACTGCACTGAAGTCATATATTCGCGCGAATGTGTTAGTTAGACGCGCGGATGAACCTCATATTCGTGGAGGAAACAAAAGAAAGACGGGCCTAAATGAGCTAGAGTGTCGAAGATAGATTTTTTGAAAGTTTTAAGGAGTAAATCGATAAAACTCTGGGAGATATTTCATTTGATAGACTTTATCTTGAAGATCTATCGTTAAATGTAGTGGAAAATGACTAAAACACGCGTTTAAAGCCTTTTCTGAGGACTTCCCCATTTTACGGCAACAGTCACTTCTCCATATTACCGCTGCCCTATATTACGGCGCTCCGCACCACCCGACCTCAAATGAGATGCATTTGCTTGCAGGTCAAACTTCTCTGATCGCTGGTCAGCTGATAGGGTGATGTTGCTCATAACTATGTGAAGCCAAAATCATTCATGTGTTTCCTGTATCATAAAACTTTCTGTATCATTTAGCTTTCTTAAATTCACATTTACATAAACTGACAAAATATAAATACATGCAACTGAAATCAATTTTCTACTGTATTAAAGTTACTTTTTTGTTTAATTGCAGGGTTGACAGCAAAGCTAGTTCTAGCCACTAGTTTTCAGAACCTATCTTGTTAAAGTTCAAAATGGTAGATAGAGGTGAAGATGAATTTGACGAGTCACTCTTAAATCAGCCATGGGACCCTATTAGTTATTTTGATGAAGAAGAAGGCACACAAGAAGAAAATGTGCAGAATGTATCTGGATCAGATGGAAATAGTCAGCTGTCTGGATTATTTGAGATCAACCTTAGGTCAGTTGAAAAAGACATTAAGCGAATAGTGATACGAAAGCAAGAAAGTGTTGATATTCAAAATCCAGTCTTTGATCAAAAAGAAGATGCTGAAGAGCCATGTGACACTATTGATAAATTTATAACTTATCAAGACAATGAAGATCACTTAAAGGCAGTTGATAATACTGTCTTGATTAATCAAAGGAACATTGACAGTGATATGAAAAGATTTGCACATTTTAAACAAAACTCACTGCAAGAGAGCCATGAAAATGATGATATAACCCAAGACCCAAGTGAAGGAATAGAGGACTTACTTGAGCTATTACCAGATGCAGTTCAAAGTGAACCAACTAGTCAGAATGTTACGCTACATGAAGAATTTGATGATTTCAACAGACCATCCGATCAATACTTAGGAAATGAAGAATTAGACATTGATGCTATACTTCCAGATGCAGTTACGGAAGAACCAAATGAACTTAGGGAGATGCAGCCTAATGACAATACATATGATTTTGAGTCAATTCCATACAATGCAAGTAATATATTGATTGATTTAGGTAGCAAAACTGATGAAAATGAAACAACCAATGATCAAAAGATATTTGACTCAGGGGAATTTAAGATGCTAGCATCAGGAACTGGGAGTTCAAGTGGATCTGTAGATAGTATTGATAATGTTCTCCAGGCTGCAGAGGAAATTGTTTCTGACTTTAGCAACAAGGAAGGCTCAAGAGAATATAGTACTGAATACCAATGTAATGAGATACAGCCACAAGATCACCCAGAGAATGATAATAAGGTACAACATCAAAGTAATAGTAATGATAACATAGTAGCAGGAACCTCGGGTCTTGATTATCAATCTATAAGTGAAACAAAAGGAGATGGACCAGATATAATTCAAATAACAGAGAAGACCTTTGTTCCTGTTGATCTGCTTGAAAATTCAGAATCTGGTTCTAGCAGAGTTGAAACACTGGATACATCTGTCAATTCACTGCACGATGAGCTGCTTAGAAGCTCCCCAAATTTTGATCTACAAGAACCACATTTTGGAACTCCTCAAGCCACATCTTCGTATTTGCCAGATACACACAGCTGCCTTGAAGGGACAAATGTACCACAAAGAGGCAATCAAGTTGATCAAGCTATAGCAAGTGGAAGCTCTGTTAAAAGAAGGAAGAAATCTAAAAAGTCAAAGCAAAAGTATCTTGTTGAGCTTGTTAAAAATGACAGTGAGGATTGTTCAAGTACTGATTCAGAGAATGAAATGTTGCCAGAAAGGCATAGGGACCAGCTATCCCAGAGTTTGGAAGAACAAAGTTTTAAATCTGATTTGGAGAAGCATTCATACATTGTAACAGAAGAAGTGAAAAATTTGGAATCAGTGCCCCATGATGATCACAAAGTCACTGATGCATCCTTTAGTGAGCTTCCATCTACAGAGATTCCTGAAAACCCACAAACCTCTAACAACATAATCACCTCGCTTGAACCAGGGCACCAAGTTCTAGAAATGACTGAGAATGAAAGTCAAAAGACTGATTTACCCTTGCCTGGAAATAATGAACTGAGTGAAGAGGCTAGAAGAATCTCAGAACTTTTAGCAGATGAAATATTGAATGAAGAAACAAACAATGTGTCTGGACTGCAGCATCCTGTGTTTTCTCCAGGAGATGGTGGCCTTCATGAAGAGGCAGATATTACAATTGATTCAAATGAAGCATCATCTAGCATAGGAAACTCAGAAAATCATGAAAGTCAGCTTGAGGGGGCTACAGCTGCTAACTTTGGGACAAGGTCTGGGTCAACATCTGACAGTGAAGAACTTGAAGATTTCATAAATCAGCAATTGAGTGACGGGTCGGCAGGAGTTTCTGTTGGAGTTCCTGATGCAGAAGGAGACAGAGAACTGCCTCCAGTGCCAGAAGAAATCCAACTGGGATGGTTTGCTCCCAAGTGGGTGCCAGACAAAGATGCAAAAGGTTGTATGAACTGTGGCCTTAAGTTTACTGTTGTGAAGAGGAGGCACCACTGCAGAGCCTGTGGGAAAGTAAGAATTGTTGGTGTTATCTTTTTGCTAAGAACTTTTTGAAGGGTAGATTCGTTTATAAATCAATATTTTACCATTAGCAAGCTACCTCTGAATCAATTTGAAGAAAGGGATGATTGTCCTCTAAGTATTTAGATAATGGTAAGCTAGAGACTTTTAACATTTAATCTTTGAAGTAAATCTCAAGGAAATACATTCAACATAAAAAAATCAAACTTCACTCACTTTCTTTCTCACTTTCATTTGTGTGCCAGTTTGTCATGTTTTTTAAGATTGTTCAGTTATATAGCTTAAAAAATATCACATGGACTCTTGACGTCTTTACCACACTTGTTAGCCTTGTTTGTCATACAAGAAGGCCTGCTCTTTCTCTGATTACATTGAATTTTCTCAACTAACAATGCTCATTGACACTTCTACAGTTAAACGTTTCTACCAAATTTCAGGTTCTTTGCTCCAACTGCTGCAATATGAAGGCAGACTTAGCCTATCTTGGTTACAAATCAAGCAGGGTTTGCCAAGCATGCTATGAAATCCTTAGCAAGGGTACTATATAATATTTTTATAACTATCTTATCATAAATCTTAATTTGATTGTTAAATAAAAGAATATTGCAATTTATTTCTATTGTCTAATGGAGGCATATTGTCAAATTTGAATTCAGCAGCCACATATGAAAATTATTGTTAAATCTGAATTGGTGGAAAATGTTTGATAAAAAGTAAAAAACTGTTTTATCAGACTTTGTTTATTCATCTCTCTATAATCTATAGAATCTCTTCCTCTTTCACTTAGAGTTGTCTGTGGCATGCCAATGCTCTTTCATACTGAAGAAAACAGAGAGGCTGATTGTGAATTATAATTATTTATTCTAATAGTAGAATTTTTATTTTACAGCCCAGTCTTTGTCTCCACTTCCATTAATGTCAGTGAGCCAGGATGTACCAGGGAGAGGCCACACAATTGCACTAAATGAATCTGAGCCTACCACACCAGTTGCTGCTGATACACCACCTCAGTATATGCCTGAAAGTCCACCTGAATACTCAGTTCTGCCAGGGAGTGCAGGTACTAAATCAACATTAAAGTTTCTCAGCTTTTGTTATTAGTGATAAATGTCAATTGAAGTCATAGATCTTTTTGTTTCGGAGCCTGTAAACTTAGTGGTAAATGAGATTTATAACACTTCACCACTGCCTTCAATAAAAAACTTGGATCAATTTTAAGGAATAAGAAGGAGCTCTAATTTGAAATCAATGTTGCAATTTTCTTTTCAGTTCAAAGTGGGCCTCCAAACCCGCCAAGTTACTTTGCATCATCAGCTCGGGGATCTGGGTTCCGCTCTAGAACCGAATCAGATCGAAGTGTCGTCATTATGTTTAACAGCTCCCAAACAGATCTACCGCCAATTCTTCGCATTGAAAATGAAGGTATGTAGCTTTATAAAAAAGTGCTTGGAATTCTCTCTAGCAAAGAGCGAGCATCAGTTCAAATTTTGAAATTTAATCTTAGTTGATTTTTCGATGATGTTGGTATAACTAAAGTGTTTTGAAAAGCACTTGTAATATTTTAAATTAGTATTGACCTATCTAAAGTGTTTTGAAAAGCTTTTGTAAGATTGTAAATTAGTATTGACCTATTGAGCAAAGAATAATGATTAACATATCTCAATAACTAATCAATCTTTGTTTTCAAGAATAAATAGAAAAACAGTCTTGCCGTAAAACGATTCTTCTACCGCGCTCTCCCTCAGTAGTTTATATAAGTTCCGGTAAAGGGAGTCCCTTTTCTTTAGCTGATTTGTAAGAATTCCCCAGTTTGTATGTATATATATATATATTAGATACCGCTACTGGTAATGTCGTTTGACCGTTTCGACTTACTTTACGTCATCCTAGCTTGCTCAATCCCATTTCCAGAGTTCCAATTTATGATTTTAGGCAATTCATTGTGATGCCCTCAGGAATAGCAGCGCTCGGCAGAATCAACTTCGTATTTCGTCTAAATTCGATGGGATAATTTTAGGGGAGTGGTAATATTTTGGCATGGTGATGTTGCCTTTACGTAACCAAAAGTTAATCATGGACGTGGCCTAAATTTCTAAATCTCCCTCAGGAGCCTAGTGGCTGGCGCCTCAACTGACTCTTACAGCAGCCCTATAATTAAGTGGTTTCATGCCCTTAGATAAACTCCCGTTTGGTAATTTCACACAAGCGGGAATGAAATTCTTCGATACTGGATGCATTCTTAATTAGTTTTCGTAACCGAAATAAGTTATTACTGATCTGTAAATTCTTGATTTTTTGCAGTTGTGAAGATCATTAACAATCCTAATCTCAAAAGCTTGTTCCATCAAATGAAAGGTATAAATATTTTCGAAATTTCCTTTGCAATTTGAATCATTTGTTGTAATCAAATTTGATAACTTTCATGCATGTCCTAACCTGCGGCTTGATATTTTTCATTTGCAGATAAAAGTGCGGACCCTGTTGCATTTTTGGTTAACAAAAATTTGGTGGTCAAATTAAAAGTTGTTTTACGTAAGTAGATTAAACGATTTGTGCGCATTTTCCTTTTTATAAATTGAAACTGGGCTCAAGATTTAAACCGAAATTTACTTTCTTTACAAATAAAAATACAGCTAGCTGGACGACCTCAGAGAAACTAGATACTATGGTCTTGAAAGAAGGGCAGTTATCCTCTCTCTCGATTTATTTAGGGGAGTTAAAGGACAGGAGCTAGCAACTGGGGATGAAATAGACTGTTAATTGCATTGCCCGTAGATATAAACAAAGGCTGCCCCCCATGGGCCTTCTAGAACTCTGGCATACCTAATTGCTTCCATTTTCTGTTTGCCTGTATGTGTTTGCATTAATGGGGATTAGTTTCAACCAGTCTGATGCACAGACAGTGATGTACACGCTTTCGTGTGTATAACATGTTTGTAAGATAAATATTTTATTTTATATTTATTTACATTTTATATGTATAATTTCACAAAAGGAATAGTACTGTTGTTGATATTCTTTTGCATGTCTGCCATGGATTGAAATGGAAATTTTATGATAGAGTCACCATGTTGGATATAAATTACGTTTGATTTTCTACTGATTACATAGTATCAATCATAGAATTCTTTGAAACTATTACCATTTGCTAACAGTTGACTGCTGCATTGGAAAGGAATTCTGGTGTTTTTCTTCCGATGGAATGGGAGCCTCAAATCAAGAAGAAGTCGTACGTTGAGATATTCTCTTTAGTTCGCAGTTTCTGAGCAAAATTATATATATATCGAGAATATAAATTATATTATATATTATGGAAAGAAAATGTTTTAGGATTTATCTATCTATCCATAAACTAATTTTGAAAATAGATTGTTTGGCTTTTTCATGAAAGCGATCCCTGTGCCTACTGTATTTTTATTATTTGCGTAATTTAAAGGGAGTAGTTTTTGTCTCCTCTAGCATAATCTTAAACACATGTGCGATATTGATGTTTCATGATATTTGAGAAAGCTTCGTCAAGTCGCTCACAACTTTTGATATGAGCCCGAAAATAATAGCCAGTGATTTAAATAGATGTTAGTTACACAAGATGTAATATGTCATACCCAAAAAGCTAACTTAATTTAGATATTTCTTTCCTTTCTTTTTTTACACATATTTTACATTACATTACGTTATTTTCAGGTGTTTGTTTTGGAATACAAAGGCGATGACCCGCGTCTTCTAAAATGTGTTTTCCAACAATTTAATTTAATCTTTGAAAGAGCTAAACATGGTCAGTGACTACTTTGACTGATAATTATTCCTTTTCATACATGAAACCTCATTTAATGAATTTTCAATGTCATTGTTTGATTTTATTGCGTTTTTTAGATTATCATTGCTCCAACCTCTCTTTATTCTTTAAAATGATACCTCTTGCTTGTTTTATGATGAAACTGAAACCTATGGAGCATGCAACTTCAAAGCTCGTATGTAGGGAATGACATCATAACAAGCAATGCTGCAACTTAGGATTGTACTAATTGGATTTTTTCTCTATTCTAGGAGAGCCTATAGCAGATTTTGGATACATTTCTGTGGACGAGTACATGCAAAACAACCATAAATATGTTGGAATGATTTTATTCAAACCCAACGTACAGGTGAATCTTGTTTATATACATATTCCCCAAATGTTTTTTGTTACTTAATTTCTTCAATGCCATATAATTTTTCGTTTGTAGATCTTGATGTAATAAATATCCTGTTGGCTACAATTGTAATGGTTGGACCAAGTGAATGCTTTGACCCAGAAGTCACGAAACGTAGCTTGGCGTCTCTCATCAAACCAATCACCAATCCTAATGTTTTTGCTGATTACCTTCAATTTTAGAGTCCAACTCAATTTTTTCTGACTTTAGTTGTTGAAATCTGACAATATCTCGAGACACCGCCTTTTTTTCACATCAGAGGTTCATTAGTCCATTCTTGCTCACTCTAATATTCATATGAATTAATTTGTTTCAGTGTGTGAAAAATCTGATGGTACCTTGCCACCCTTATATGTTTGGTATTTGGATCCAAGAGTCAGAAGTTCCGTGGGCCAAGAACTTGCCTTTGCGACTTCTTATAAGGCTTGGTGCAGAGTTCAAAAGTAAGAATACAATTTACCAAGACTATTACCACAAGAACAATCTTTGTTTTAGGATTAAGTGGTGCAATTCGAATTTTAACGTTGGTTGATGCTCGGAAAAATTCGTAAAGAAATGCAAGGAACAAAATGATGCTCTTTAGTTTCAAAGTCTTGTTTCTGTCCTTCAATGAGCATCGTGTCTTAGAAGCTAAAATTGTAATTATTTCTTCAAGTTATGTTCAAATTTGCTGCTCATTCGTGCAATGAAATTGTGGTCAGATTCAATTTGACAAAACTTTAAAGGAGCATTCACAACATGACATATCTCCTTTATTGCTGGTTTAGAATCTACATATCGGGCGACCTTGTACGAAAGAAAACTTTTCTTCTTTCAAAAAGAATTTTATATAATTGATTTGAGTTTGCATTTTTAAACACGTATCCTATAAACGAAGGGATTGACCAACGTGCTGATTGCCACATACAGAGTGATTTAAACACGTTTAATTTGTTTCTTGTTTTTATTACAATTTTGCCTCGATATTTTATGTTTTGCCTTCGCCTGCTTTGTGACATCGGAATTACCACATTCAGAAAAGCATCATCGTTTCCGTGTTTCTTTTTAGGTTACCCCTACCCTTTCTTCAATCACACAGAAAGAGAGCCAGTTTTCCATACTGTCGGCCGCACAATTATCGGCTTATTAGCGGTATGTGGGTTTTCTGAAGCAATATGTTTTCTCGATATTTACAATTTCAAAATATGTATTTTGTTTGAGGACGTAATAGTTACTTTCTTTAGTCATGGTAAATATCGCTTTACATGTTTCTATACTACCTGGGGTTTTGAATGAAGCACTAGCGATTAAGTGATTATTAGCGATCAGGAGTGATGACTCCTCCGATTGAACTGATTACCAAGGAGACATAACAGCTTGATGATAGAATTTAATTATTTATCCAGGAGCTTGACTTATAGAGCCTAACAGGAGAGATAAAAAGTAAAGTAATATGAAATAATGCATGTGATTTAGTGTCAAGTTTTTTTTTGAAAATAATATAAGCATATTTAGAAAAATTTGAAGGAGCTGAAAATAATTAGGGTCTGAACATTTTTTTCAATTATTGGTGCAGTTTTATTCTCTCAATTCTTATCTCGTCAAATATTGTATGAAGAGGAGTTGTAGTTGCAATATCACTGTTAAAGGTATTCAATTCCATGATCTAACTTGTTATGGCAAAAAAACTCTGTAAATGTAGCTTAAACTGCTCACAGAGAAACGTTTTACTGCAGATTTAGAAGATAATTTCTATTCATTTCAGGATTTTCGAAGTTTCCAATATACATTGCCAAGAATTTCTGGTCTGCTAGTATCGATAACGAAGAAAGATACCTCTATAAAATTTCCACAAACCCGATATGATGAGGTAAGGATTGCTGCATTTGACCCTTCGTAGCTTTTGTAAAGTTCCTTATCATTAACTAGATCTCATCATACAATCTGTAATGAAAGGTCTTATATTTTTAGAGAAAGAAGTTGATTTGTGATTATACGAGTTTCTCGGATACATTGATTATTGCAGAAGTGAAATTTAAAAGTTGTTACATGTAGGTTATGACATAAAAACTTTAGTTTATTGAAAACAATTATGGTAATTGCCAATCCTTGTCTTGTTTTTTACTTAAAAAATTCTTTGGTTTATTTTTTCAGGTATTAAAAGTTTTGAATACATCAGAAGAGAACGTGATGGCCTTTTGTGGAAATTTCAATCGCAAGGCAGACAGCCATCTTGTGTGTGTTGAGACTGATGGTACCCACAGTACGCAGACGATTAGTTGTCGAACTAGCAACAAGAAATGTAAGACTCTGTTTGAGTAAGCCTATTTTTATGAATTGGAGAACCTACTTCTAGGGTTTTGTATCTTGATGTTTACATTTAACGTTCGGCTTTGGTACGCAGTATGCAAGTATTTGTAAATGAAACGAAAGTATTTGTAAATGCTAAAACATGAAAATTTTCTTTTGAATGCACTCTATGATTTTCTATAATTTCTCGAGACATCGAATGGCTCATTGGTTAGGGTCGTGGACTACAGACCTAAGGGTGTTGGATTCAAGTCCCTTAGTCCCTGACATGACCGAACTTTTACCCAGAGTGAGGAGAGTCGCCAGCTCTCTATATTTCCAGACGTAGGAATAAATAGGCGTGGTCACATCGAAAGAATGGACAAGGCAACTGCTCGCTAAGCAAATCTTCTAAGTGTCCTGAAAAGTGCCTTCGGGTGCTAGGTAGAAGCAAAAAAACAATTAAAAATAAATACCATTTAATTTTTTCTCAACAGGTTCTTTCCAGACTTTTGTATCTTAAACCTCAAAAGTTGCAGTTTGAACTGATTGATTGTTTCGAAATCTGGAGTAGAATTTTGCGAGAACGTCTTTTTCTTTCAGATAGTTCATCACTTGTCGATTTGTCAATTTTAGATTGAAATTAAGGATTGGAGAGATTAAAGAGAAATAGGAGCACAGACACCGGACGATAGCTCCTTAGTTTTTAGCTACAGTTTCGAAGACTGGACCAAAGCCCTTTCTATTTATTGGCACCAAGCTTTTGTAAACAGACTGAGAAGCATCTTAAATGTTCCCCTTATAGTTGTTAATAATATGTATTATTTTTCACAGTGACTGGCTGTAGCTTTGTTGTCTTCAGTGCTGCATTGAAAACAAGTCCATCGGGAATGCAGGCAAAAACGAGCATTGTTGAAGGTACCTTCTTTATCACCGCAGTCGTCTTTTTCCATGAGCTTTTAACCTGTTTTCATTTCAATTTTATTTTCACTGGTGTAAAATTAATAATTGGTTGGCATAGACAAGTCATAAGCTTTATAGCCGACCAGAGATGACGATGAGTGATGCAAACTGTTTTGTTTATATCAACAATTCGCTGCGGGAACACACTGCCTTAAATTTCAATATTCATTAAAGTTCTCATTACCAAGTTTTTATACTCGGGTACCAAGATTTATTTCGCTTTTTCGTTATCATTGCAACTTTGTGACATATTGTAAAACTGGATTGTATTGTTTCGGATCTTCTGCAAGTTGTAAATACAATTTCTCATTAACAGTAAAAGTTTATATCCCTGCTAGCACCCATTTAGAGTTTTCGGTCTAAATTCATTGAGAGTTGGTCCCATTGGAAGTCACGCCCTCCCCTTAGACTCCCTTTTTACTTGTGTCACTGGCAACCACTTTTTGATGCCTATACTTCAGATATAGTTAAAAATGAAGTTTATCTTACGCCGCTTATAAAGCTGAATATAGTTTGCTACCTTTGTTGATTTTCCTGTTGTATTTTATAGACGGAATAATGGTGCAGGTTACTTCTGATACTATGAAAAAGATTCGCACTGCACTGAAGGAGATGCAGGATCTGGTAACACCGGCAGGCGAGGCTGTTGAAGGATCGTCCGAAGTAACCAAACTGAAAATATCCTGGGGTGCAAGTGATGATTCAAGCACCAGGTTCGTTTTTTAAAAAATGACATGGTTAAAGCTATTTAGCTGATTTTGTATGTGAAAGTACATTGGAGCATAGCAAAGTGAAGAAGATTAATTTCAGAACTTCCGGTTGTTGTAACTTGTTGTAGCCGATTTGCATTTATTTCATTTTTAAAGGGTGACATCCCATAGAAAGTTGTACCGTTGAAATATTATTCAGTTTCTTAATATATCTTTCGAATCATCAATCTCGTTAAATGCAAGTAAAGTATAAACTGTACATAACAGATAATATTTAAGTAATTCAGAACTCTACTTGCCTTGGAAATCTTCTACCGCCTGTATGCATTTTTCCCATTATCTCTTTATTGTAGTTTTTGAGTTGCTGAAAAGAGACTCTTCATTTATTAGCAGGGAAAAGGTTATCGCTGACGTTAAATGAATACATGCATTTTGATAGTAGGCATACTTGGCAGTTCTGTACTCTGTATGTAACTTTTTAGACCTGTTTATTCATCAAGGACTACCAGCCCAATCGATGGCAGCCCATTTGATGGATTAACAAACATGAGAATACGGCATAGCTATGACTTTACTGTGAGCACATCTCCAGCTAAAATTCACTGGCAAGAGGTATACTTCTTGCCGAATGACGGAGACACTGTTGGAAGGTTATCTGCGAAGGAGCTAAGTCAGATGACGTCGTCGGTAGCAAAGGCGTGTATGAATGCACTGTCACCGCATTTGAGCACCTTAGTTGCGCTGGAGATGACGAAGATTGGTTTGCGCATGATCCTAGACTCGGATACGGTGAGTGACCTTGCTACTGATTAGACTCAGATTCTCATTAGAAATTATATGTTTCTCATATACATATAATATAGATTTATCAGTTGAAACGTCAAGAGGGAATATACTGTGTTTACCTTTACCATTCATAGTGGGAAAAGGCAAATGATCATCTGGTCCTCCCTTATATAATAAAAGTAAACACGAAGAATGAAGAAAACAAGAAAATATTGCTTCGTCATTCTACCTTAGTACTAGCTGAGGATGTACTACCTTTCATTCCATTAGCTAGCTTCCATACTGGACATACCAAACACCGTAAAGAAAAATGCTAGACCTATAGTTTCGGACAATGCAAGTTTTTCTTCAAGGGGGCAAGTTATGTAGGACAAGAGTAGATTATGGATATTCTTGGGAAATTCATCGGTTTTGCCTGGTACATTTGCCCTGATAGCTGTACTTCTTGTTGCTTATTTGTAGATCAAATGATTGTCATGTGGTGCTTTTGACAAATATTTTAATTTTTTTTTTTGGGGGGGGGTGGTAAATGTTGGACCATACTGCATGCTACCGGACACGTTTTTACGTCCTTTCTCAACAGTTTTTTCCAAGATTTCAATCCCCCTTACTAGTTAACTTTAATGTCGCAACTGACCATTTAATTGAGTTTTCTAATTCACTAACAAGGAACGCTGCTTTTTCTGTTACGTAGGTCGAGTATCGCATTGGAGCTAACAAAGAACAGATGCCTCAAGAGCTCACAGGCGACCTGGACGACAAACTCATTCCCGTCATTCATAGCGTCATGAAAACTGTGTCGCATCGAAGGGTGTCAGCAGAATTGATTTTTCAAATAACGCGAATCGTTTGAATCGATTTGTAAATGTCTGATTTATATATTTATGATTTCAAATTGTAATGCATTCTTAAGTAACATTTTCCATTATCTATATAGCGTTCATAATGATCACCATACTGTTGATAGAATGTTTGTAATCAATTATGTAAACGCTTGCTTCTTCTTGAGTATAATGGATTTAAATACTTCTCAGTTGGATGTTGTTTCTTTTCATTGGTTTTTTATACTAAATGCTTAGAAATTTTTACGAACTTTGAGTCAAGAAATAAAGAACTAAGGGCTAAGTTTTTCAGAAACAATTGTAGGCAGTGAAGGCTCGATTGACTTTTGAGAAAAAAATATAGTAAATTGTTAGCCATAAAATTCCCATGAAAGGAAAAATTAACTTATATTTGAGCTCTCACTGGTTGCCTTTAAGAGTCTTGGCCGTCCCTATGTCACGAGTATCTACGTCACCAATAGCATACAAATCTTATTGGACAGACTATTACTCCATTTCCTGCTTTTGATGACATAGGAATTTAGAGATATTTCCGAATCTTAATATTGTCATTCTTCCGAAGAAGATAATCACCTATCCACATGACATTACGTAAGAAAGGGGTGCTAAAATTGACGCTTTTTATAAAGCATTTCAAGTTTTCCACAAACACACCAATTCAACTTGCGTCCTCATTTTGGAAATTACCCCAAACTTCATTGTACGGCTTTTTTGAGCTCAGATTCGGTTTTAACATCAATTTTTCATATCGTTTTTGCTTGTATTCAGATTTTATCGGAGAAATGAAGTTCGAAAACTTGTAAGGGATTTGACCGCAAAAATCGTTCCGGGTGAAACTTTACCTCCCTCGTCGAAAACAAGGTCAAATCCCTTATAAAATTTTTATACAATTAATATCGTGAGAAATAACATAATGAAAACTTCCAGGTATCCTAAAAGTCTTGCTCTTCATCCAAATATGGAGTCAAAAATCTCTTAAAAAAATATTGAAGAATTTTTCAAAATGAGGCTGGAAGTTGAGTTGATGCATTTCAAGGGTATTGTACTTGATCGATGTTTATATAATCTTATAATTTCCGACTGCCTCTTACAGTCTTTAATGACATAGCTAGCTTGGGGCTTCTTCTAGTAGAGTTCCTATCGCAGGAAATCAGGATGCATAATGTGTTTTGCGTATTCAGGGGACCAGTTTAGACGATTGTTAACCAATGTAAAGTTAAATTGAAATTCGTCTTTTCGTCATTATTTGTAGAAGAGTTACTGGCCGTTGAATCTATTTCTGTGATGTCAGTTCAGATAGTGCCTCGGTGATTTGACAATACCAATTTGAATCCAAATAGATAAACACAGTGACAATTCAATCTATTTACAGGTGTAGATGGCATTATATGGGCCTTCCAACTAGTAAGTCTACTGTCCGTTCAACTTTCAAATGTTTCTGTCACCTTTCCAGTGCAGCAAAAAATTAGCATATTAGCAAAGTGCTACTTTTATATGAAATGGGCATGTTATTCTAGACAGTGTAAATGCCAAACACTCTTTTTCATAAGAACCAGTAAATCTAAGTTTAGGTGGACTGTTCCTAATTTCTTCGAAAATCTAAGGCTGGATTATTCTTAGATAAATGTAAGCAGTGCGATTGCTAGCTTTTTCGCTCTAAGGAGGTGTTCAGGCCTCATTTGCCAACAAAGTGAGTGAGACAGCCTTCATTTGCCGTCAACTTCGAATATTCGCCGAAAAAGCACCCAAACATGGTTAAAAATCTTCGTTTATGAGACAAAACGTTGTACCAAATTGCAGTCGCACAGCCTCAGCTTCTTTATTCAATTTAATGGCCGCCGGGTCATTACGTTTGTCGTAGCTTTTCGAGAACATTAGAATAGAGTATGGAAAATTTTGAGTCAAATAATTTGAAATTTAGTTTGAACTGGCCACGAGTTTTCCAAGACTTGGCATCGTGTAACAATTGACACGATTCGCGATCTTTTCAATGCATGAGCTGTTTTGTTTTTTCTTACTGAAAGTTCACCAGACCTCAAAATCTTTGTATATTTGTCCCCTTCCTTGCTCGCGTCGAGGCATAATTTAACTTTATCAAGTAAATACAGGGTTCAAGTTTTCCATTCAATGAAGATGGGGAACTCTTATTTTATCCTTAATTTATGAGCCTGCTTCACTTGAAAATTATGCTGCCTTTCGTATTTTCATGCAAAAACATCTTTATGCAATACCCCTTAAAACAATACACGAAGTACAGAAAATGTCAGGCTTTTATTGACATTAGCAAACAGCGATGGTTCAAAAACTGGCAATTGTTTTTACAAACAAATTTAATGGCAAAGAACAGTGGCTGCCTTAAAACCCTGGAAAACCTCTTGGAAAGGTATGATAATATATTTAAGTAATTTCTATTTACCTTTAGGTAGCTGCTGAAAGGCTCTAAAGCTGCCAAGCGATGTGTCAAATGCTATAATTCAAGCCTCCAGCCAGATGCCATGTTGAAAAAAGTTAGGCCATTCATGAACAAAGTCCTAAGTTTACGGAGAGTTAGAAAGGTTCCGCTGGGAATTCTTTAGGCAAGAATGCGCTGTTTCGTTTTCTAAAACCGTGAGTTCCCAGAAGGATTCTGATGAGAGGCACCCCATCCATTCCGAGGTCACTAATAATGCGTTGTCGTTGGAAACGACTCTATATCTATAAACAAGAAACCGAACATCACACGGCCTACATTCTATCACACGTGTTAAAACTTAAAAACATCGATAAGCCACTATGAATATCGAATCTTGGTGTACAGTTGAGCAGATGCCAAAGCAAGACTGGCAAAGAGCCCAGAGAAGTCACAACGAAAAGGCATTGAAAAGTAACGTTTTAAAGACGAACTCGAAGGCTTTGCAGGAGGACAGGTTCAGTGCAGTAACAAAAGTTCAAGATACGAAACATAGAGAGCGGAGGCATTTTCCCGAGAAACGTAAATATCTTTACTATTATTTTAAAGCCTGTCTAGATAATTTTCAAATATTTGGTTGTCTGTCTTGCAAGAAATCTTTCTAACAATGAATTTCTTTCTTTCAACAGATGAACATGCGTTCAGACTGTGAGAATTATTGGCCTGAACAAGAATTATGGGACAAGCATTGGTTTTGACATAACAGTGAAGCCGTACAACAACATGGAAACTGTAAAATGAACGCCGAAGAAAAACTGGTATTCTTCCTTGGTGTGATTGTATTAAGTTTTACAATAAGATAGCCATAACATTGAAAGTTTTGAAATCAACACCAGAGTAATTGAGGGTTTTGATAATATTTGTCACAATTATTGTTACTATGGAAGTGTGAGCATGCAAAATTAGTTATATGGTGCTAATATAGAAAGCCATGATACACAGAGAATTTTTTCATTGATGCAACTCTTTGTGGTTTGCAGAGAATATAGTATGATAAATGCAGATAAGCTTACAATGACAACATATTAAGAGTAAAATACAACTTTCTATTATAAGATTAACATATCATTATTAAGGTAAGATTAACTTAGTAAGGTTATATTATAAACCATAATCAAGTGTAAAATATTGGTACCCTGATTGAAGAGAAATGAAACCAGTCAAACAAGGAATATGATTTTGAAATTTGGGGGAATAAAATTGCCCACTTTGGATATCTGTGAGGTGAAAGAAAATGTACTTTCAAATCTTGCAAAAATAATATAGTTATCTGTTAAAGATAGAATTTTGTTTTAAAAGATTTTGTGAGGATTTTGAGAAGTTTGTTTCCCAAACTCTTTATGCATTTTATGCTTGTTGTTGAATATTGTATTGACTCTCTTCAATTCAAGACACAAACAAAAAACAATAAAAACTACATAAATCAAACAAAGAACTTAAGTACAAAAATGTTTTTAGCAGTTACATCTGCAGTTCTTTGGAATTGAAATCTTTGCCAAAAATTCAGTGGCTTTGCTCAAATCCATTTTTGTGCCATGTGTTAAGAACTTTTCAAGTTGTTCTACCTTTGAGGGTGGAACACATGTTGCAGGGACTAGAACCGCTTGTGGTTCACTTTCTTTACATGATCTGAAGCATTGTAGGATGCGGAAGTTGGTTAAACATGTCTTCCCTGGGGTAGTAACTTTCACAAATTTCCTTGTAAATGGGCAGTCTGGAAATGAAAGAAGAGTCAACTTAATTTATGGATATGAAATTAAGACAGCTAACAAATAATTCAAAGTTAAAAAAAAGGCTGCAAATTTCAATATGCAAATATTTACAGGATCCTACCTTTGCTACATTTGAGGCTAGGGGTAACCCAGCTTGACGCAAAGATAGTCTCAGTACATTGTTTCACTTTTGGGTAGAAGATGGTTGGTCTTCGAGCGTCATTGACTAAGGCTCCTTCAGGAGTAATAAATTCATTGAAATGTTCACCATCATTGTTGCCACACAACCCGCATGTTTTGTTTGCAAAGAAAGGAGAGATTCTGAGGGTGACCTGCATGAAAAAAACAGCAGTTAAAGATTGAAACAATGCCAATAGAAGTATTATACTGAAAACTCATCTATTTTGTCAAGGTATCAGCCTATTATAATTAGAATAAATAAGTTTGATTCAGTGTCTTTACCCATTCAGTCTCTTTGAGACTTGTTCCAAAAGTTTTTCATTCCTTTCAAGCACCCAACAATGGTCCTCAAGACATTGTGGAGGCATGCTTATTCTGTCAGCAAAAAGCAATTATTGCTTTTTTCAGCCTTTCCACGATATTTTGAAAACAAGCTTCCAAAATATGTGTGAAATCATCCCATACTGGAGATACCATCTCCAGGTGTCAGAGAGAAAATGTTAGAAAGAAAGTGGAGAAAGTATTGAGACAATGCCAAAAAATGGAAAAAATGCTAAGAAAATGGAGAAAGTGCCAAAAAATTGAGTAAAAGATAGACTACAACACTTCTCTTGATTAGAGTTTAGGCTATTGGCAAAGATAATTGAAAATGTGGTGGGCTATTGTTGACATAAATGACTATGAATAGTGAGGGAGATAGATTTAGAACAAGGATGTAGAATGGCTATGCAAAATTTGTATTAAAATTCAGACCAATAACTTGTACAGTGAAACTAAAAAAGCATATAAGATATAACAAAAACTAACAAATATTACAATTTAAAGGTTTGAAAAATATCTACATACTAGATGAGATTCCACCAGTTTGACAATAAGGCCATATCTATGATGCCAGAAAGTGACACATTTAATCTCTGGTTCCCATATAATTGTAATCATTGGATGGTTTGATTGGTCCTTGATAACAAAACGTGTAGCCATTGTCTTTTGCTGTCCATTTATCTATAAAACAAATACAAAAAGGATTTAAAAATTTGAGAAAGAGAGAATTGAACCTTGTGATCCAAAATATTAAGAAATCAAGAGAAATTATCTCAGTGAGGTTAACTGACACTATCTCAATCAAATTATCTTCAGTGAGGTTAACTGACACATAACAAACTTAAAAGAATTGAGCAGCACGACTAAGTTTTCATAAACTGTCTCCAAACTGTGCCATAAACTTTATATTAGGGGTTAAAAGAATGGTATTTGGAATGTGAAAAAACGAAAATTCTGGTAGCTTGAAGGAAATAGCTGCTTTGAGTCAAGTAACTTAGTAAACAACCTCAAGATTGCTAGCCAGTTGCACCTCAACTTTAATTTCTATTGACTTTGACAATAATGATTATAAGAATAATATATGAAAGCAGCTGTAAAAAGAACAAGTCAAACTTGGTAAGGAATAGGTATAATTTCACCTTGATTGTTGGTTTGTCATCCATCTTCTTTTCAGGAATAATTTCAACAACCTTAGAGTCAACCAAAATGGTGAGTTTTCTTTTCATGCTATCATCAATTTTCTTCATTGTAACTGCAATATTTTTTGATGATCCATCACAGATCCTTAGGAGATTATGCTCACAATGCCCTCTAAGTGTAAAATTGTATGGCTTCTTGTCAAATGTTACAAATGTCTGATTTCTGTGCAAACAGTGAGCTTGAAAAGAAAAAAGTTCAATTCTTATCTAAAAGGCAACAACCAAACAGCTAATAAACCAAAAAAAGCAAATCTAATAAAAAGAGAGTAATTTGAGATAAGAGGTCTTAAGGTTAGGTGAGAAGAGAACGAGTATTACTCCATCAATTAGGGACCACAACAATCTCATTTTCGACTGTTGAATTGCAAAAAATTACACACCTCTTTTGAATAATCAATAGCTGCACTATAAAAAGTCACACATATTTTTTAACAATCTTCATATTTCATGACAACTTGGTCTACCACTATTCTCACAGGGGACTCGCGATTTAATGATAGCATAAACTCGACACAGGAATGGATCTACTAAAAATATATTTTTCTGGAGAATGGTTATACAGAAAATGTTATTTCAACATAATCAAAGGAAAAGTAGGAAGTATTCAGCTGAAAAAGGTTCGACAAATGTGCCAAATTTATCTAGAACTATAATGGTTTAGTAACATTTCTTTGCGAATGTTATATGAAACAGGCCATCACAAAATGTTCCTTTGTTGCCAATCTTTGCTGTTTACGAACAAGGAGAGCTGTTTCATCAACTCAAAAGAGTTGCATTCCTACCACCTAAAAAAGGTATATGTGCCAGTGTGATTGTGGCTTCGTATGATGCACAACTCAAAGATCGGAGGATAGAGTAAAACAGCATGTTTCTTCCAACATCAGAAGCCTCCTCGTTCCTGCAGGTCTAAGACAAAACCTAAAACTGCAAGTCGACAATATCTACTAGAAAGCCAAAATTGTGCCAAAACATAACAGCACTCTGGAATGACTCTAAAGCTCAAGAGAGACTTACTTCGACCAATAAAAGGTAACTTTGAAAGCAATGGAATTTCTTTTGTTCCTTTCGGTAAAGTCCTGATAACCTTCGGGAGTTTGACATCATCCAAGACATATGAAGCATCTTTTGTCTTCAAGTGCAATTTTAATGTATCGTTTTTAATAAGTGACACATAAAGTTTGCTTGTGTCCTTGTACAGATTGGGAACATGTACTCTTGGGTACACGTAAACTGACGTCTTTAGTGTCGGGATGATGAAAGTTGTTGTGATGTACTTGATACTGTCAATGACGTATTGAGGGACATGGCTGGGACTGTGCTTGACGACAAAGGTCATCCAATAGCGTGGCAACTGTTTTGTAGTAACCACATCAACCTTAGAAAGAATATGTAGTCACAAAAAAATAATATTGTCATCGTATAAAAAGTGAAAAGTAAGCACAAAGACATATAAATATCAAAGTGCATTAAAAATCAAAATTGGATTTTCACTCGTCTATTCACAGTTCTACTTAACTTCTTGCAAGTTGCAATAAACAAAAATAAATTTTGAATACTAAAGATTTTTTGACTGACAAAAGGTTATACTAATGCATAAGAAAAGAGATTAATGAAAAATGCTGAACTAATGCATTTTGAAAAAAGCTTTACCTCAAGTTGATAATATGCTCAATTTGTTATGCAGCAACAGCTGATAAACAAATTAAATTCTTCGTTTACACACCTTAATATTTTTCTTTGTGCAACTTGGATCAAAGCTGACGCTGAAAGACACGCCATCGATACGGCGGGCAAATTGCATGCACATTTTCTTGAACTGAAGTGTCTCTAGGCCTACTGGTACAACGGTCAAAGACATAACAGCATTCGTACGATCAAATGTTGTTGTTATGGTCACTCTCTTTTCAGCAGATTGTCCTGTCAATGCCAGGGTAACCTCATGCTTCAAGATTTTGTCACTGGGGTTAGGCATTACAACATTCATTTGGATCTTGCTTACTCTTGGTTTTGTCACCGGCTTCAGAAGCAGTCTGTACTCCATTGGGGCGTATATCAGTGGCAGATGGTTTAGCTTGGGATACGGTCTGTAACCATGCTGGCAAAGTGTCAATCCCATTGACGTTCCATAGCACTTCCCCTGCAAAAAGGGAATGTCACTGAGTTAGCAAAAAACTGTGAATATCTCTGCCAAAAGAGACTGGGAAAGAAAAGCTGCAGGTAAACCAAGCTAGAATAATACAAACTTTGATCTAATTTTTTTAAGCTTTAACTCATACATGCTTACGAAATACGCAAATCGACAACTATCATACTATGTTGTACTCTTTTCATAAAACTTGACTTTGTCTAGAAAACGACCTATGTTCCTTCTTGGGAACGCTATAATAAGAGTCAACCTTGTTTGAAATCTTAAGGTGAGTATCAACAAGAACAAAAAGGACAAGAACTCTATAGAACATAAAATAATCACAATGTAAGAGACATATAGCCTTTACAACATCATGCAGAAAGCGTATATCAAACTTTCCCACATTTTAATGCATGCTGACCTGAATCCTATTGCGATTGACGCAACATAGCAAATACGACATTATATTTTTTTATAAAGTTCTTACGTCAATACTTAATGATTCCCTAAGTTAATAGCAAGAAGTTAATAGCAAGATGATTATAAAACTCACAAGTTGGTAGGATAAGCGCCTCAGGTTGCGTTTTAGCGATGTCTTTCGATTGACATGCACAGTCGTGGCCGCTTTATCAGATGGAGTAAGGCAAACAGCGTCATTGGTTGCTGTCCAGTGTGCCATTCTAGCTGTTTGGCGGGTGGGCTCAACCTGTCATTACATAAACGTATCAAAATACAGACAGAAATAAATGCAATGAAAACAATGATGATAGTGTGGTAATAAATCTTTCAAATATTTAAAAGTGCGATAAAAATGTAAACAGAATTAGATTAATGGCAGATCTGAAGAAATGGATAATGAGGAATATTCATTGAAGCAAGCAAAAAAGCTTGGGGTAACACCACAGCCAACAATTTTAAGGGTTTTAAATCAGTGCCAAATTTTAAAGAGATCTGAGGTAGTAAAGATACCAGATAGTAAAGATGTCTCCCAAGGGGATGTGAACGTTTTGATATTGTTCGATTGACGGCGGCCAAATTCAAAGCCACGCCCTTTTGCAAGGCAAATTCAACGATCTAACGACCAGGCTCAAAAGCTCCAAATATACCAGTAAGTTATGTTATTGCTACAGTGTGGCAATAGCTGCTTCTATGATCAGAAATAGTATGCGACTGTTAACTTAACGATTTTCCATGCATAATGTAATGGTACATCGACGTTGGAAATAAAAAACTAACACGACCGACCTTTTCCTCATCGTCCAGGTATTCCTTGTCAAGGGTGACCTGCTCCTTCTGGAACATTTGTTCGATCTCTTCAATCTCCCGCAATTCTCTTGCATCTGCAAGTGACCATTCTTTTGGAATCATTTTTGGATCGTAGTGGGCCACTGTGCGAATCTTTGCCTTACCAGGTCCGGTCATGGTGATCACAAACAGTTGATCAGTTGTGCTCTTCTGCTTCGTTGTCTTCAGGCACTTGTGGTCTGTTGGAATGGTAAGGTAGCCGTGTCCGGGAGCAAAGAAGCGGACAATGCGTCTGTTCTTTCCATGGAAAGTCACGTTAAAAACAGTTGGAGTGCTTGACAACACAACCTTACCGGAGTTAACGCTTACAAATTTGCCATTGAGCTTGAGTGTCCATGATTCGCAGATAGGAGGTTTCTTTCCAGATCCTAGGACCTTGATATGCTTCAATTGATCAACTTCAATTGGGATTATCAGAGTCCTGCCGGCCTCGTTGTCAGAGACGGGGACTGAGGGGTTAACTGGCTCAACAGTAGTGGAAGTTGATGGTGGCATTGACGTACTAGTAGTGGGTGAAATCTCTGTAGTTGTTGTCGTGGTTTCAGTTGTTGTCGTGGTTTCAGTTGTTGCAAACGCTTCTGTTGTTGTAGTAATCGTTGGCGTCGTTGTCATCGTTGGTGTCTCAGTTGTTGTTGTCATCGTTGGTGTTCCTGTCGTTACAGTCATCGTTGGTGTCTCAGTCGTTGTTGTGTCAGTTGTCGTCTCGACATTTCGTGTTGTTGTAGGAAGAGGAGTGGCGGAAACCAAAGGAGTTGTTCCAGTCGTGGTTGTTGTTTCAGAATTCCATGCAGTCATGATTTCACCTAAGACCAATTTCTTTCCTCCTAATTTTAGTTTCCTTTCGGGGAGGATTTCTGGCTCGAAGTCGTCAGCGTCATCAGAATAGAAACTTCTCCTTTCTCTTTTGATAATCTAATAAGCAAAATTAAAAATATTTTTCATAAACATAACAAAAGTAAAATGAACCAATGCTAGCTCTAAGCCGGTGTGCACAGTAGTAGTGACTTAGGGGTAATGACTGTCTAAATCATCAGAGTCTTCTTTGGGTTTTAATCAAGATAATAGAACAAGGCACATAGGTACCTAACAAATCCATTACTGACATTCGCACTCTAGAAGCTTAACTTTCCTTCACAAAGGTACAATAGCACAGAAAATCTGTATTATAGTTATTTGATAGTACTGTCATGAAATATTTATGTTATGACTAGTGGCACATACCAATAATTCTCTTTTAGTTACAAGCCACTCACAGCCAGTAACAAAATTACAGTAATCAAACAAAATTCACCATCTCACCTTTTCCTGTTCTTTCTTTGCCAAAACTTTCAATATTTTCTTTTCTGGTGTCGGAGTCTTTCCTCTCGGCTTTTCAACAGTCAAAAAGTGATATGCTTTCTTCTTCAATGTCAGAACCTCTCTTACAGTTTCTGGTGTCTCGATTTCAGTTTTCAATGTTCTCGATTTGGTGTCATAGTTGATATTTGCCTTTAGATGAGCTGATACATTCACTGTGGTTCTCATGTATCCACCCAACACGAGGTTTGGAATACGGAAGTTGATTTCACCATGAACATCAGCGATTGCACTAAATGGAATAGGAAATGATACAAAAGTTATAGAATTTTCTTAATAAACAGTAATTCCTAACTCATATGAAAGCTGTTGAAAACTTCTCTCAACATTTAGCCAACCTTTAAATGGATTATAATGCTAATAAATTAATAAAAACACATGTAAGCAGTAATTAAAAAATGATAAGAACTTAATAAACCAAGCTTTAAACGATATACTATAAAATGTTTGTCTCCTGGTTTGTCACCTTCGTGCATCAAATGTTGTAAACAACTGATGGACCCAGTATCGTTTGTAACTAGTTTTAACAATGCAACTGAAGAAGCAAAACGGTAAAGTGTAAACATATTTCAATGATTGCAAGCTACTGATTGTTAATGAGACATTTACCAAAGCTTTTGTTCGGCGTTCACTTGAACTGAATCAATCTTCTTGGAGACAAGGGTTTTCAATGAAAACATATCAGGCTTTGCCGTGACTTTCAGTTTTGAAACAGAGACAGGAATAATCATGGTAGTGAGGTTGGTTGTCAAGGTAATACCAGTAAGAGTTGGCATTCTGTAAATGACCTCTATCGGGATGAAAGGCTGAAAAAAGATCGATCGAGCTAAGCACAAAATACACTAAGGTATTCAGAGAAATAGACTAAAAAGTCCAAAATATTTATCTAAAGATTGATATTTTCTCATTGACTAATAACTAATCTTGAAGCACTGCATTCTCATACCTTTGAAAATGTGTACTCTACTCCCTTGTGCAGTTTTATTGCAGTTTCTACCATGTTCAAAAGGCCTTCAAAGCTTTTATAGCTATCTAGTTTTGAGGCAGGGGTATCCAGAGATGTCTCAGTGGCGTAGAAGACCTTTCCAAACATCTTCATTTGGAAAAACAACTTCAGTTTTTCTTCCGGCAAGGTGTAAGTTGGAAGCTACAATGAATTCAATAAAAAAAACCATTATAAATGCTGTTTAGGTACGTGGGTTTAGTAAGAATCCGCCATGATTAGCGCTGTGTCATGATTATGATGACAACTGCAAGAAAATGACACAATAAACTCTTCTCGTTATACTTCTATGGAAAAAATCATTTGATTGTGAGGCAGGTTACTGGACAAGGATAAGTTAGTTACCGGAGGAGGATAAGTACGTTACCAGACAAGGATGATAAAGTTACCGGACAAAAGCTGATAACAGAACAAGGATAAGTTAGTTACCGAAGGAGGATAAATACGTTACCGGAAAAAGATGATAAAGTTACCGGACAAAAGCTGATAACAGAACAAGGATAAGTTAGTTACTGGGCATAGATAAGTTGGTTACCGGAAAAAAGCTGGTACCAGAAAATGATAAGTTGGTTACAGGACAGGAATAAGTTGGTTTCCGGACAAGGATAAGTTAGGTACTGGACAAGACAGACGTATTTAATTTCCAAAAAATGGCAAAAATTCATTGTTACAAGATCGCATCTTTGACAGCGCACACCGTGTTGCCTAAAAAGCTAACAAAATCCGTTTCCAAAACATCTATCCAAAATTACTACAATGTTTGAAACCAGTCCAAAGTTGATTCGATTTCACTGTAAACAGTTCATTGATAATTACTATTGAAGGATCGCTGAATCACATTTAACAGTTTTCTTAGCATGAAAATGGAGAGTGTGCATGCATAGTATCGCAGATGCTTTAAGAATGAAAGCATTGAATATCACATAACATAATCAACCTTCTTTTCAAGTTCCTTCAGCTTATCAGAGAGTGCTCCGATTCCACTCTTTTTCCAACCATCAGTCTTGCTAATATCAAACAGTCCATTAGGTCCAATAAGTTGCTTTAGGTATTCTTCCAGTCCTTGTACACGGAGCTGACCCTGGAAAGAAAATAAATACTGTAAAACCTTGAAATGTTTAAAGTTGAACCTAGGGAAAATGGTGGGCACTCTCAATCAATCTTGATACGTTTGGGAATTGTAGCTCAAAATATCCCCCCCCCCCTCGTCAGAGGGCTGTTTGAAGATCATCAAAATCAATGGAATTGCCTACTTAAAGAAGCAAAGGTTAAATTATTATTTGCAGTTCTTGCTAGTTAGAAGAAATTTTTAGAAACCCTAAAGATACAGAACGAATATTGTCAATTGGAGAATTGGACTTTAGCGGAGTAATCAATGTTTACATTGCATTCTATCTGGCCAGACTAATAACTCACAAGAAGTGCTATTTGAAATGAATGGGCTAAATTCGAACTTTTGACTTAAACCTTGGAACTTGGAAGCAGGTCTGAAAAACTTCCTTCCTCAAGCAGCTATCCAAAATCTAGTCATGCAACTCAGCCGAGGCCTGGTAACAAAAAAAATTACGTCATACCTCCAATACAGTAATATTTCTGCCAAAAACTGTAATGTTCAGCCTGGAATGTATAAACGTCGGCATGAAATCAGTTCGGTAAATCTCGTCATGGCGCCACAGAGCTCCAACGGTCCAGTTCTTCGAATACCAATTAAGGTGGTAACTGTTCGTCATTTGACCTAGTCTTGAAGGCACTCTTGTCTTTGAGAAAAGCTCCAAGGCCAACCTCAATGCAGTATCACTAAGGAATAAAATCAAAATGGTATTCTAACTGTAATGAACATTGTATTCTTGTTAAAGATCAGTGAATTCTAAATATTCATATACCAACAACACTGTCGGGCTCTCAACTCAGTGATAAACACAGATTTCAATCGAGCACTGATATTTACAGACACAAATTAAGAGCGTTTGAATCATTTCAGAAAAATTACCCATTCACGAAATATTTTAAATATAAAAAATTGACATTATTTTTAACATCAAAAACGAAAAACCATAAGCCTCGCCAAACTGTATATAAGTCGACTTTATGCACACATCATATACGACTCCAAAGTCGACTTTATGGTTTATGAAATACGTTTTATGATAATTAGCTTTCACTGTTTTGCTCATCGTAATGGGTCCCGTCTATGATGCATTTCAAAGATGTGAAAACGTACTAAAATTTAATGAAAAGTTTGACATTCAATCTTTTATCCTTAAACAAGTCTGATATCCTTGCGAAATGACTTGCCAAAAGTCTTTATGCAATTCTACCTTTAAAGAAGAGCGCTTGTCTTCGTGAACAGTGTCCACGCTATCATATCGCTACAAGGTACTTTGTGTTTGTTTTCCAAATGGGGTCATTCAGACCCTATTCTCCCCCCTCTTGCTACTCGCATTAAAAAAACACTGTTAGCCGGCACCCCAGTAATTAGACCAGCAAAGCAAGAAACTTACATTTTCGGAGTGCAAGTCTTGGTGTATTTCATGGCAACCCATTTGTCGTAGACAAATCGTCTGACGCATCTACTTGGTTCCAGGTTAATGACACGTGCAATGTGCAAAATCACGTGGAAAGAAGGGTTTTCCATAAGTACAGAGAAACAGACCGTACGCAGTTCAACGTCACATGACAGGTCACGGAAAACTCTGAGCATCAAAACTCGCACCTGTGAAAATGACCATTCCATAAAGGCTTAGGCTGATTAAATTGTAGCTGCAATTCACAAATTACTGATAATTGTATAAGAAACAATAAAATTCGAATCATACATTAAAGGGAGTTGGGAGCATTCAAACATAGAGGCACTTGCAATAAAGAGGGTAGATGTGGGCTTCATTGCAGACAATTTTACGAAGACTGCTACAGCTAATTATTGTCCTTCTACAAAATGGAAAATGAACAAGAAGAGGCCATCCTCGGAAAGTCCTACTTAATAATATTTACGAAAATTGGCTAAAATATCTAGCATTGTGGAATTCCTTCATAAAACTACAGAAAATTTACAGCTCTAGATGATTTCAAACACATTACCAATAATAATTGTATCACTCCCTATAATACCTTACTAAATAAAGCTCAAAAATTGCTTTGAAAGATGCAATCAAACATTTTACAACATGCGAACAAGCTTTTACGAAGCTTTTTCGTCTGACATTCTTCAGAGTATAAAACGTCAGAATAAGGGTCCGAAAGAACAAGCTGGAAAATATATACCCAGTTGCGGATCGCAATATGCAAAACAAGTAAAGCTCCTGTAACTAATAGGACATTACTCATAGCTGATCAGCATAAGCAAATTCAGGAGTGTCAATGTAAGATTTCCTACCCGGGTTGGAATGATCTTGATCATCGGCCTAATTGCCATAACAGCTTTGACTCGGATCATCACCGATAAACTTTCATCTAGCACTATTTTCTCAAGATGGGTGAACAGCGTAGGTCGTTCCACGTTTTCTACCAAAGCCAACACGACAGTTGCTGGTAGGTGCTTCATTGGCCCACAAGTAACCTTCTGTTTGCATTGTTGGATGATGTTTTTTAGGCCATTTGTTAGAATCTACAAAAATGGTTCCATTATCGGTTATTAACCAAATGGAGGTGTAGCTCCATTGATTGGAGCATTATAGGCCAATGATAATTGAATACAGTTACTCTAGCTAGAGTCGAAACGTTTATTGTCTAATTAAATCGGATTTTCACGATGTAACAAGGAATTGCCTAATGGATTCAAGCTAAAGAACAACAATTTTTTTTCATGTCTACAAGTTTCATTGTCAAGCTGCGTTTCCCAAAGTCTCTAATACAGTTAAAATTTGACCTAAAATTTGACCAATCACGTTGATGGGAACTTTCGCTATCCAAGCATTTGATTACGTTTCTATAAGCAGTACTGGTCTAAGTAACAGTTTAAAAGCTTGTCAGAATAAAATTCATTTCGGGCTTATTCGTATCAGACCCAAACCAATTTGTACCAGACCCTTTGCTACACACAAATGAGTCTATTACGTCACTGATGATGTTTTATAATAGAATGTGTTATGTGTTTGCAGGCCCTTCACTAATGTCGCCTTTCGCATTAAAAACCAATACGCAAGTCTAGTTAGACATCCTTGGCTAGGGTTTCCGGCGTACATTGAAACTTGAGATGCTGAAAGAAGTGAATTTCATTGATGTCTATAGTGAAGACCAACCCAAAATATTTTGAATAAAAGGAAATAGAGAAGAAAGTGAAAGTTGAATGGAAATAGAAGATAAAAAATGGAAAATTGAAGATACCTCGTCAATCCAAGTAGTCTTGCATCTATTTTGTTTACAGAAGGTCTTGATTATGTTGGTTGCGCCAAGATATGCCATTTTGGTCAGAGATGGAGAAGTTGTTACTTTTCCCAACAATGTCATTTTCTAAGTCAGAAAAATTGAGATTACTGGCTTCCTTATAAAGAGAAATATTGCAGAAAATATCATCAATCTACAAAAAACACAAACAAATTTTGATCTAGAAAATATTTGCAGGAAACGAATGATTTAACCTTCAACTAGCCATTTCACGGATATTAAAATTGTAAAACAAATTTGTATCTCATAAACTATACTTAAACTATCATCGTGTTTGGAATCTGATAAAAGAAGCCACGTTTTTTTGGATCCCTGTGATAGCAAACGTACCTGAGACGCTACTTGAAACAGAATCTACAGGGTTCGTCCACACAAGATTAAACTCGTCTTAAACTCGCCGTCTAGCTGAGCTTAGTGTCATCCGTACTTAAGAACCTTTTAACCTATTAATATTCAAAATTGCCACTTATGAACGGCATGTCATTTGCGAAGAGTTGTCAGGCTAGCCAGTGTAATTCTGTCTAAAGCATTTTTACCTTGTAAGGCTTGAAATGACCGTTTGTCTTAAAATGCAGATTATGGTTGCGATTCAGATTCTTAATCTTTGAAACCTATGGTACATTCTCAATTAACAGCATTCCAGAAACTTGGCAAATTACTGAAAACGAATACTTTGCTTTACTGATTAGAGAAAAAATATATTACTCTTTCCAGTTGTAAGAGGTGAGTAATTTAATTCCTCTGAATACCCAGTAAAGCAACACAAAATATAAGTCTAACAACATGAAAGGTTGGTGAGATAAAAGATATCCTATCCAAACCTTGAAAAATTTTGTCATTAGCTCGGTCGGGTTTCCATTGTAGCTTGATGTTATCAAATAACTGGAGATAAGCTCCTCAGTTAACGTGTTGAGCTTGTCCTTCATGAACTCCATGCAAGCTTGTGTTCCGCATAAGCTGTAAACGTGCAGTATCCATTTCCTAGAAAAAGCATCGTGCAACAATAAAACAGGGACTCGTTAAATCACAAAAGGAAGAAGGCAGAATGTCGAAGGCCTAACTACAGCATACATAGCTGCATCTGTAAGACAGGTCTTGATCAATATACATACTTGTACAAAATATACAAAGCGATATTAAATGTGATATTTGATGCAGAAGCATTTTGACAGACCGGTAAACAGTAAATTTTCATTGGTACTATGTACACATATTTATCTCCTGGCTAATAGTATATTCCATACACTTTCTAATTAGAAATACCTGAATGCTGATACAATTTGACATTTCTAGGCATATCAATTGAACTACTTTTTCAGTCTAATTACTCAAAACTCACGCTTACTTCATTGTTGGGTCACTGCTGCACCGGCTCCATATAGTGGTATGTACCGGCTTTTTCACGCTCCGGACAATTTGCAAAACCTGGAGCAAATGTTTTGAGAAGTTTTTCAAATACACGTGGGTAGAAGATTGTTTACTTGGCTTTTCAAATTCTGGTACCATCTTCATCAGTTTGGTCATTGTTCTGAAAATGAGGTCTACGCTGTTCTTTCTGTCTGACTCCGAAAATTCTGGCACTTTCTCGATGTTGCCAAAGCTTCGCACGTTCATTGAGAGTGTTTGCTGTGCCACATTTTGATCTGTGATTGGGATAAAAACTTCATTTAATGAGTTAGTTAAAAAAGGCAAGATTTCTGTGTGTGCTTGTATCGGAGAAAAGAGCACTGCAGTCTACAATAGGGTTTGCTGTTCTTGTTTTGAATGCAAATGATATTTGTCTAGTAATTATGAATAAAATGGTTAATTCTGAATCAAAATTAAAATGTCTATCTTATATCAACACTTGCTAACTAAAGGAAATTTGCAATCGGCTCTCATTGCAAGCATTTTGACTTTAAGGCAAGGCCGCAACAAAAGTAGAAAAATCAATAATAACAAGCTTACCATTCATGGCAACAATGTCTCGATCTGATTTCACAGCCTCTCTTCTGATAAGTTTTATTCTCTGATCAGTTACTGAATCAATGCCTCCTTCATCTTCTGTCGTCAAATACAGAACATGCAAGCCAACTGCGTGCACCTCCTCAATTTTGAAAGCAGATTTGCTCCCCAGAATATTGTACTTGATGGTGGCTGTCGACTTCAGAGGGTTCTGTTAAAGTCAAAGAGAGCTGGGTTAAATCATGCTTTGAATTCAAGTTGCATTTTCATGCAAACAGAATGAAGAGGCGGTAATCTAAACAGGAAAAGGGGCTAGCTTCATCTTAGTTAAGAATATGTTCTGAGAACGAATAGGAAAGTGGCCCTAACCAAGTCCAATGTCGTGCCACCCAAAAAGCATCTTATTTTGTTTCCTTGTTGCCATGGCTTCAAAGGTTCTAGTTTTACGGATAAAGAAGCAGTCTTAGACGCTAGCTAGCTGAGAACCCAATGCAGCAAAAATATGTGCGAATTGGTACGTAAAAATGCTCATTTTGGCTTGGTTCTGCCAACCTACAGGTTATCTCATTTATAGCTCAAGATGCTGTTGGGTACTCAAAGTCCGAAGAGTGATAAAAAGTAGAAAATTTATAAAAGATATGAATGCAAAGCTTTTGCGCTTTTAAAATAAACTCCAAAAATATTCACAAAAGGGTACATACGGTGCTTTGGTGTTCATTTGGACCTGGGACGACAGTGTTGTAAACCTCGAAATCAGATTTGGTACAGTTGTTCATATTGATGACCTTTGTGACGTTGTATCCCATGGTCCTCCAGGTGCGGCGAGCATCGATGACTTTAAACTCGTTGATGCTGTAAGACGTTGAGCAAATGCCAACGACAGATTCCTAAAGATAACATCAGACAGTCATGTAAAAGATTAATAAAGATGCTGGCAGAATAGTAACAAACAATCTTCAGTTGAAGACCTACGTCACTCCAGAATTTCAAGAAACAGGTGTTTCAGCTTCACAACTAGTAGTCACGTGGCATTGTTAGAGAGTTTCGTATTGAGCCGGTTGGACTTACTTTCAAGCAACCAGCAAGCTAGATCAGTTGTTTTTAAAAATAATGTACCATCAGCTTTTCTCTATGTAAAATGCTATATCAGATTACGGAGTTTCTAAGTCAAGAAAACATTTCTACCTAGGACTGCTTAGCTTTCAATACTGGTGTACAAGAAATGATTCAAGAAACATATCACTATAAGAGCATCAAAGTTGGCTCATTCGCCTACCTCAGTTTTTGTGAACAGGTCGTCAGTGGTCGTTTCAGTATTCTTCCCAGTAATATCAACATGAAACAAGTTGATTATACCCTTTTTGAGATTCACAGAGAACCTAGGGTCATCTTTCATGGCAAAGACCTTCTGGACTAGACCATTTTTGTAGGTGAACTTGATTGGCTTTTTGATAAAAGTTGAAAGGCTCTCTAATGAGCCAATTTTACGACACACCACAGGGCCATCTGTGTACTTTGGATCTGACAGAAGGGCTGTGAAATTGTGCTTGCTGATCTAAACAGAAATAACAAAGACATTTGTACAGGCTTCCTAGCTGCTCAACAGACCTTAAAATCAATCAGCAAAATTAGAAATCATGACGTCACGTTCGGTGTAAAACATTTATTGCAAAAGCTTGTGCCTAATTTGTAAAAACCTCCCAAACTGTGCCAAAGTTTTTTCTTAATCCAGGCTATTTAACAATGATATTCTTTGAAATACCCACTTGACCACTACTGTAATTAACTGCTAGAAATGCATACGATTTCAAATCAAAAAGGAGGATAAAAGCACGTAATTCAAAACAGCTAAATTCCTGCAAGCTTATATTTACAATATGATCTTGCTTTGTGGGGATGCTGTGATTGCTTTCGATTGTTTGAGTATCCAAATAAACGATCGCTTTTCTGGCGGAAATAAGTTAAACAAACAACAGCAGTGCAGAAACACTGTTTCCAAAAAGGATCAAAGTTAGCCAATAGGAAACAAGGGTAAAGATAATTGGCTTTACATTGACCAATCACTGCTTCCTAAATCAGCAATGCATTGTGAGTCATTATAGCGCACCAACATATAAACAACATTTTTAATTAAATCAAAATATTATCATCTCAGCATTCAAACTGAAAGGCAGACGAGACAGCAGGACTTTTAATCTCGTTTCAAAATTTGCTACTAAACTGAATTAAGAGGTTTTAATTTCGCAAATCTTGACTTGTTTTTATGGAGAAAGAGCTGTTTACGTGTTGTTAATTGCGCTTTAGCAGCAATGAAATCACAAACCTTCAAGACGAACTTCTCGTGTGAGAGGGGGTGGAGTTCAACGGTGCAGTTAATAAGTAGCTCAATGAACTGCGTCTTCAGAACTGGAACTTGGGTTGGTCTGATGCGTCCCTCGTAGTGGTAAACATACTTTGCACTTGTCTTGTATGTACCTTAACATGAAAAACATTTTAAAGAACTGATGGCATTATTTAGCAAGTTCTAGGGATTGAGCTAAAAGGGCTGATGGAAATATAATTAATTGTGCCATAAATACCGAAGCAGCACAAGCAAAACAAACGATATTTCTGTTTATCATGAAAGTATATAAAAATTGGAACGTGTGTCATAACAGGAAAGAAGGCCGGATCAAGGGTATTTTTCCCATCAGTGCTATCTAGCTAAAACAATATTGATTAAATTTATCAAAACTCGTGATTGTGGAACAGTCTGAAACGGCTGACAAAAACATATTTCTCATTTGGTATTGCAAATCAATAAACTTTTACAAAAAGTGAGCTTTCCTGGTACAATGCAGATTGTAACATACTGACCCTTCAAGCGCTACAAATGATAAAATGCCTAGTTAAGCTAAATAAAGAAGGATTAAATTCTTAGAAATCTGGGGTAATGAGTGTGTACCTGTTTATGGCTCATTAACAAATTTAGGAACAAAACAATAAACCTGAAAATTAAACAATCAAATAATGAATCTGAAAATGAAACAAACCTACCTTTAAGCTTGAAATCCAATGCAGAAGCTGTCAAAATAATAGAGTTATTATTACTTTCTAATGGAAAATTAAGCAGTTGGTGCCAACATAAATTAACACACAAAACCATATGACAATTTTGAATTAATAAAAACCTTAATGATAAAACCAAACGTAGGTTGTTAAAAAGCATTGTTAACATCGAAAAATGAACATTCAGCAGCATTATGCAATTCTATAGCGTAATGTGGTTCTATGGACAAGAGAAACATGCAAAGGAGATGCGCGATGAGCAAGAACCTTACCTGCAACAACAAGGCCTAACAGGCCAAGAAGGATCCTCATTGCTAGTGCTACACCTCTGCCTTGCCACTAAATAGACTGGATCCTCCTCTCGATTCACCAGCATTTATCCTCATTCCAAGACAATAGCAAAGTAGTCATATGTTCAAAGTTCTTAAATTTGTAAATTTCATGAATGAGTGGAGGGAAGAAAGACGTAGAAAGTAGTCGATTTCTGACACAGCTTTTTCTTTTGTTCAAACGAAGGTGACCAAAGTGTACGTGATAACACGCAAGATTTGTATCTGATGCTTTTGTTTTTTACGAATTTTATTGACTACACAAATTGGGAGATGACATCTGCTTTGGACTTATTTTAAAGTCGATATTGACAAGTAAATTTTCATTAACATATAAACAAGTTGATATTGATATTGAAATAAATTCCTCAAATGGCCTGTTCAACCTTGATGTCAAGAACCGAACAGGAAATTATAATTGTAGGGGAAGGTGACAAGGGGTTAATGCTCCAGCCCCAGCCCCCGAGGCATATATAGGCCCGTTTACCGTTACGTATACATATTCAAAAACTTTCCCACCTTGCGATAGGCCTAGAGTCATGGCCGAGGTGAGGCGCGGGGTGTCAGGTTTAGGAAACCCCTTTGAAACGTATTAAAAACGATTCATGTTTGTCATCTAAGGGGCTAATCAATCCTAGAATTACTATCAGTTGTACTCCCAGTATATCGGTAAATTCGATACATGAGATCCCCCTTACTCAGAACAGCAACTAATGGTCCTCACAATGCCTTTGAAAGGGTAAAAGTGTCACAGGACCGGTCAAAGTTCTTGACGGATCAACCTATACATCAAAATACTTGTCATAAAAGATTTAACCACGCGAAAAAGATAAGCTATACATGTCGTATACTGGAGTGTACCTGGAAAACTTAGTCACCGAGTGAAGGCAGATGCAAAATAGATTCATACACTGCTTGCAACAACAATGCAATAACAGCGTTACTGTGGAGGAGGCTCTGTAGGGGTTCCCAAAAACCATTTTGAAAAATTTGAGCCACAGTTATCAAAACTTTATAAAACATAGAGACCTTAAGTTTTCTGAGGCTTTGAATAACATGAAACAATAGTGATAATGTTGTGCATGTTTAAGCAAGCCAACCCATTGGCTTCAATTGCATTAACTGCAAAGATAGTGACATATCACAAGCGAAATCGCAAATTCCGGCCACAGTTTTTGATCTATAATAAAAAGAATTATTAAGATCAGTGGGTGAGATATAAAGGAAAGCGATGGCCAAGCGATTGTCACCAAATGGGAAACCACATAAACACATAGCCTGTATGCACCAACAGCCACTTCCTTGGGATAAAATGCCAGATACGTCCACTACTTCAGGCTTTGGTTTCCTGTATACAGCCAGTATTGAATTGAGAAGAAATAAAAGCGTAAGATTGTCCAGATGTGTGTGACGTAAAATGAATCAGATGGAATGTGAATTATTTTATGTATGAACAGTTTCAAGATTCAAAGGGCAAAAGAGGAGGGTACAAGGCGAAAAAATCAAAAGATTTACAAACTGTAATACTGAAATCTGGATGTGCTGGCCTAAAATGCCAAATTCATGTCATTTAATTATCACAGCTGTTTGAGAAAATAAAAGCATACAAGAAAGGTCCTTTAAAAAGCTTTAAGAAGCAGGTCAACAGCTTTTAATTATTCTACGCCTAAGGACAAATGATAGAGATCCTAACATATTAAACGTCAAGTTCAAAGCTATTTGAGCGGTACTCATAACTGCATAACAAGATCCTTGAAATTCACGCACCTTTATGTAAGCCAATCGGGCCATGACACAGTACTAAGGGTACTTTAAACACATTAATGTCAGCACTTTACGGCCTTAGGTGTAGAAACGATTAAGTACAATAAACGCGTCTTCTTCAATGCTGGTCCAAAATATATAAGCCTTGAAAACTTACTCGTTTTTAGCAGTACCTTTTATCTTGAAACCCCAGATACCTTTTTGAATAAGAGGAGCTATAAAATATAACAAGACATATCACACTTTTTTCTTTTTTGCTCTGCCTGAGTACCAAATGTATTACTCAGAAGATTTTCTCAGAAGAAATAATTATCTTGCTCCAAAAGTGGGGCACAGTGGAGGGCAAATGGCTGCCTTTTCCTTCCTACTTTATATTTACAGCCATATCTTTCGATTGAAAACTAATTTTTGACTCATTTGTTCATTTGTCCTAAAATTAATGTATAGCAAAGCAAATACTTTAAATAAATACAAAACGATTAAGTTTATGGAAAAGTTAGTTTACAGAAAATTTTTAAGGAAGAATATGGCTCAAATTTTAAATTCACTATCCTAAGCTTGTTAAAAATGTCTATTTGAGTGTTCTGATAAAAGACAATTAAAATATTTAGCTAACGATTAAAAACAGTTTTTTCAGTCATTGTAAGAATTGTGGTTTACAGCTTTAGCCTTACCACCAACGGATAATTTGAACTTCCTAGTTCTCCAGGCCACACTACGACCAAATAAGCCTTGCAGGTATAAGAAATAAGTGCACGTTTCACGGAAAAGCCACACCAAAGATCGCCTCAGCAACGACGGCAATGGTCCATTTGGCTGAGAAGAAGAAAATAGCAACGGATAAAAAGACAGGCTTACGTAGGCATTAAGTAAATTTTACATTAAGCAAAAACTACCAATAAAAAAGATGTAACGCTACTGTGAGGGCTCAGAGGGAACTCAGCTTTCTTGTTAGTACCCAAATATTGGCAAATTCACTTCCTGCCTTGGTAATTTAGTCATTTTTGAGACGGCACCTTTTTAAAGGCAGTATCTCCCCCATTGTTCTCAGTATCTCTTTTTATGGCCACGATATTCATGCATCGTTGATTCAATGCACAAATAAACAATCAGCATGAAGAACCACATTAGCGCAATTTTCGCTGAGCATCACGAAGGGGACAGACTCCCTAAGAACGTAACACTATAACACAGACCATGACCACCGGCTCCTTAACAGAGTGGAAAAATAAAATTATTCAAAAAAAATTTTTCTTAAGTTGACTGCCCATATAAAATTTTGATGACTTCTATCAACATCTTTTTCCGTGCATTAAAAGTATTAATTCGTAACGTTCAGGCTGTCAAATAACTCTAGTCTGTTTTTTTACATGTTAACTGTTCAGCTAGAAATCTCAGACTACTGGAAAAACGCATGCATCAATACTTTTGCTATTACTTTTCTTCAGGCCTAATAAATGTTAAATAGAAGTCTCTAGAGCGCCATATCGACATACGTCTTGCAAAAGGCTTACTCGACGCAGTATGTCTTTATGGGTCAAGATGATTTGGGACGCAAATCAAACAAGAATTTTTAGATAACAAAATTTCATTTATGTATTTAACTAGATTAGGAAGCGATACACATTTCTTTAAACTATCGCCAAATATGGTGTTGAGAAAGCGCTTTTCTTGTTGGTCATAGCTGAAATCATCGGTTACCTCCTTGGAAAATAACTTCTTTCAAGACTCGCTCTTGAATTGAGTGCTAAAGACGGGGGTTCTATACAGACCCATTAATGTGACCTTTGTCAAGCAATCTTGCTCATCTCAGATTTCTGGTTACGAGATAAAGTTAATAACCAAGCAACGGAAACTTCAATGGTTGCTTTGATGAACATAATAAAGAACTGGTGGAGGATACCCCCTGAAATTTTTCTCCACGAAACAGTTCCTTGTTTTATGTACTATTTCACATTTTGTTCCTGCTGCAAATGGAACCCACGTAAAAGCAGCAAGATTCTAAGCTAACAATTGTAAACAGCTTCCAATAAAAAGAGCAAACGTTATTTAATATTACATGTGTTGTCTGAATAAATAGCTGAACAAACTCGAAGCACGAATGAAGCACTAAAAGCTAACATAATAACTCAAGAACTTATTGGCCTAAGGTAAATTCCAAGCGATTTTCTTAATCTTTTTGTTGCCACAAATGTACACGGGATCAGATTTGCTAACCAACGAAACATATTGGACACTCGTTATTTCAACCATGTAGACAAAAAAGGATTAAGCAGTCCTGGGCAAGAGTAATTCATAATTTGCGTTATTGACACCCGAGCAGAGCTATCTTGTAACCTTTCCCTTAAATCTACAATGCCTGTATATCTTTTTTGATACACTTCACTAAATTTCTGCATATTCTCTATTGAATCTCCGAAACTACTCTCTTCACGTGCTACAAAGAGATTCGTTAAAGTTCAATGGATTTTATGGCTTGATGCTGGCATTTTCTACCTGCAACAAATGAACTTTTCCAAAAAACACTTATACAGCAATATTACGAGGGCTGTAGAACAGAAGAACAGCAATATTACGAGAGCTGTTGGCAGCGACTGTGTTCTTAGTAAATTATACTGGAGTGGAAATTACTCCACATTTTCTGGTTTCGAGATATTCATTTGTTAAAGAGTCAGTGACGTGATTTTCTACATCAAATTCTTGGGTTATGATACCATGAAAATGTAATGAATGGCAGACATACCCCTTGTACAATGCGGAGGAGGATTTGGTCCGAGACGAACCAAATAAGGCAATGTTGAGCAAATGAGAAGATGATAGACCGGTTGGTGAAATAGTTGACCGCTAACGCCATACATAAGCCAATTACAAAACATTCTGTTAGTGGTTCGAGACATTGTGGGAAGGGTTCCATAGTAAGACGTAGCCTGGTCCATCTGGGAACGAAATGGAACAATATCAATGTTGTCGTTGAGAAATTCAAAGATCATAAAATTCAACTAACAAATACAAACATACTTATAAATATTTCATTGTTTAGATAAACCAATAAAGAAAAATAAAGGTAATACAAAGAATGACAAGGAAGTAACGAGACTGTCTACCAGCAAAAGTTAATTAAGATATCACAATTATAAGTTTTGAAAAGCATCCTGATTATGGGTTTTCGATACACAGAGAGATAGTGAAAGCTCTTTCAAAACAATACTTGAATTATTGGATGAAGAAAGCTAGACAGGTGGAACAATAGCTAGATAGGTAAGGAAAACTCCACCAGAATCGCTTTCATAGAAATTAAGCTGACACTACATGGACACATATTAGAGCTGACATGAGTTCAGAAAGTAGCGGTTTCGGGATTCGGGAGGACCGGAAAGAGTTGCAGATTGTATTTGTGAAATGGAACTCAATAGAACTCTATTTGGTATAAAAGCAAAAGGGCCAGCAAAGGCTTCTATTTCCCTCGCAGTTACGCTTAGGCTACCTTATAATTTGAATGTTTTATATTTTGAGGAGTATTGAACAGAAAATAATCCCCTAATGCAGTGGTACTTCCATGTCCTTAGTATTATACAAGTGTTCAACTTATCATCATTCAAATATTGACAGTCAGGCAGCAAAAGGCTAAGCAGTAGCTTTGTCCACTCAAAACAAAATAATAAATACAAAAAAATACATGTAAATTAAATTACGGCACCAAATCAATATTCAGAGTCCGGGGAAAATGCCAGTAATCGTGAAGAAGGCCATTTGACAAAGTCAAGCTACATTGCAAAGGCCAGGCCTTCTTTTCCAATGTTTTTCTGAGGAATGTCTTGGACTCTTTGCCAAAGAGAGGATGAACACTTTTTCTACACTTTGTAAGAATTTATCGATCTATCAAACTGGGAAAAGGTTTACTTAAAAATCAGAAAGCGTTACCTGACCATTCTGTCTCTAAATTTGGCTACGGTTCTTACTTCTGGATTTTGCAAGGCAGGCAGTGTGCTAAGAACAAGCTTGTAGCCCCTTTGCAAAAAGAAAGCAGGTCAAAGAATAATTCGTTTTAAAGATTAAATAAAGGTTTCCTAAAACATGAAAAATTTAACTAAATGAAAAAACCCTAGAACGCTAGCTCATCAAAGAAAGGCTTATCAAGACTACTGGAATATCTGCTAAGAACAGTTATCCTCAAGATATCATAATCAAACAAAAATATTGAAGAGAAGGGGTTTGTATTTTGTATTTGTATTTGTATTTGTATTTTGTATTTGACATTTGTATTTTGCTAAAGATTTGAGGAATCGTTTAGCTTAACAGTAGCTTTCAAGTTTTTATATAATTTATGCATTCTTAGAATACCGGCCAGAAATTTTTTTTTAGTGAACATCTGTAAGAAAGCATTTTAATGATTTTGGCAATTACTGGATAGCTTGAAACCAAGAAATTTATTGTACATAGAATTACAAGAATTCTGAATAGTTTACTGTGATATATTTTTCTGTTTAAATACATTCGGAAAGAAGAGAAAAAGGTTGGATAAAATTGTCACAAGTCTTCCGCTACGTTTTATGTATACAGAATCCATACCTTTTGTAAAACTCTTTGCACATGTAATAATCTTCAGCGATGTAGTCAGAAAGTGATCGAAGACCCCCTAAAGAAAGCAAAAAAGGAAATAGAAAACACACAAAATTAAAAGAAAAAGGGCCCTCTCACCGGGGGATACAAAGTGCTAACATATATAATATATCTTCTAAAGTATCTAGGAGAAAGCAGGAAAAGCGGATGTCATTTAGAACTGTCTTTCTGTTCTAGAAGACACTCTGTTGGGAGCACTATTCAGCTACCATTTGTTAGACACTTTCTGTACTGTGACTCATATAACATTATTTACCAAAAACCATAACATCAGGCAGTGACAATGCGGAAGGCACTACGATGGATTCCTTTTTAGCAAATTATCTAGTCAGATTTTCTTTCTCTTTCGGTAGACAGAAATAAATTTAATAATCGCATGTGATATAAGGATATTTTTAATAAAAATCATGGGTTACTCATTTGACAAGTTCGCCTACTAAAGTGAAAGAATTTTCACGAATTAACACACACCGATTTCTTCAAGAGCTGTTTTGTTAATGAGACTTGACATGCCATTAACACACTGAAGTTGCATACAGTTGGTGAACAAGTACACACGGGCATGCTGTGTACCGAAGTAAACCTACAAAACAAGAATAAAAACTAAACGAACGCGTAATACCTCGGCAGAATTCCAAAGTATTTTACGTGGCTACAAGGCCGTTGATAGTGGTGCTCAATTGGGTCCCATTTGCCGACAAAATGGGTGATTCAACCTATATTTGTAGACAACTCTGAAAATTTGACGACCAAGCAGCCCTACATGGCAACAAAGTTATATCATTGTTAAAAATGAAATTTTTTCAAATTAGGTGTCACCAACCCCCCCCCCCCCAAGCGCCACCGTAGCGATGGCTCTGCTTGGCTGACGCTTATAGGGCTCGAGGGTACAAAAGAAAGTAGATGCGAGAACTGTGGCAGACAGCAAAACATTGAAAGCCAAAATAGTGTTGTGCTCAGAGGCCTCTTTGAAAGGCTTTCAAATAAGCTGCTTCATCATCAGTCATTGAAAGTCAGGATATCTAAAAGCAAATAGGGTTAGCCTTCGCTTCATCCAATCATATCGCTTATCTTAATTTGAAAAATTTATACATTGTCAAGAGAAATCACAAAAAACCCCAAAGCAAAATCTGATCGCTTTTCATGCACACATTTAGAATGTGAAAAGAGAGCAATCTGACCTCTGCAGCTTGAAATAACACACTAAACCACACCTTTGTGGACATATTCAAGTAGAAGCACGGGCAAAAGATCACATTCTTTCATGTTAGTAAATGGCACACATAAAGGTAATTGATTCAAGACAAGACTGTTAATAGAACAGGCGATTTGACAGGTGAATGACGAAAAAAAGTACGTCCCTTCCAAACAAATTTGCTTTTAGATTTGACCATGAAAACTCTTGCAATTTCAAAGACCATTGCTCTCTTTATAAACAGGGACGAAGCATATGCCTTATTTTAACGCTCAGTGATATACAGTCTGTGACATGATAAATCCAAATGGTGCGCCAATGAATAAAAAACTGCGCAGAGACCACTTGGCTGCAGCACCATCATCAGCAATTAATAGTGCAAAAAACTTGAGTGAAAACAACACAACAGAAAGACCTTTTTGGTATAGTGAAAACCTTGGGTATTGGCGATATCATATTTTTATATATTGCTAAGGGGTAACCGTCCACACAGCCGCCCCTATGCCACAACACTGAAAAACAACTGAGCGGAAACATTTGGACAGGAGTACCGACGAAATCGTCTTTTTAGTATGTGGAATATTCGATACCATCCTTTTCTGGCTAGAAGATGAATAACTTTAATCAAAACCAATGACACTTAAAATATAGACCTACATCCATGGAATCTATTGGGGGGTAGGAATTTAAATATAACTATATTTCGGGCTTTGAAACTTTTTATTTGAAAGTTTAGTCGTAGGCGACCGTAGCCAAGAACAAGCCTCTATTGGCTCCAAATTTAGAGCAGCTTTATAACTTAAATTGGATTACAGGAATAATGTATATGGGCGTGGATGCTTATCAATTAGGATTCTAACACCATGTAAACCTACACTGATATCGTGCAGACATTGAGATTTTGAAGGGTTTAGCTAGGCACAGCCGGGTCAGGAGGTGTGGTCAGGCATTGAGGGCAGAACCAGTCATCATTTTGAAGGGGGGGGGGGGGGGCTGTGAAAACTCATTTGACCTCGTATTTGTATTGCAAAACATCTTTTCGAAGGTTACTGGTAACTGCATTTAAAAAGTTTTCGAAACTTTAATCGAATTTCAAAATTAATGATTTAATTTGTACAGCCTAATACGTGAGGAGGAAAAAAAAAGTTTTGTGAAACTTCTGGTAAGTATTTGAGTTTGGTAATTTGGTAAGTACCCCCGTGCGGTAGAAATGTTGAAATGGGTCTAAACATTTGTCATTTAATGTAAATAAAAACATTGACTGTTTACAAACTGACACAGAGTTGAAAACTCTGACATTATTTTTCTGCAAAAGTAATACAAGTAATGGAGAAAACGACTGGGGATAAATCTTGCGAAATCAAGTGGAGGAGGGGGGAGGGGGATCAACATAGTGTTCTTACATAGGAATTGCAACACAGAATTCAAGGCAACAGACGTTTAAATCATCATAAAGAGACATTAAAAGGACTATGCAATTATAAAGGTTATTCGTCGGCTTGCTAGGTATGGATTCAGCTGAAAATGAAAACACAAGAAGTGTAAACTTTGCTGAAGAAAATTCAGAAAGAACGAGTGGCCTCTTAAATTGAGTGCTTCATCGTGGAGCTGTGTTGCTGCAGTGCTCCATTTGAAGCTGTTCTGGACTGTGTAAGAAAATTATTGCGACAGACTGTTTTATTTTATTTCGTTTAAATTTCTTTATGCAGTTAAGGGCAGAATTCATTCTCATTAATATAGTTTTAATAGCCTTACCTGAAACGAAAGAGTCTAGTAGACAGAGAAATTTGGAAATGTTTTTATGACAGATTTTCGAAAAACTGCTTGTCGTTAATGAATATTCGGTTATAACGCACATATATGTTTATATACAAATTTTGAGGAAGTTCCTACATAGGCTTTACAGAGCTTGACACAAAATGAGAATTTTATACGCTTAAGAAATTAGCAACTTGATTCGATCAATAATAAAATCACCTTTTCTAAGCTTTCTCCAAATCCATCTCCATTTGTAATGAATGGCAACTTCAAATAGAAAATATTGATATAAGGTTTTATGAGACTTGTATAAACTTTGATAGATTCAAACTTATATAATACTTTGATAGAAATGTTAAAACCCATCATTGGGTATTTTACAGAGCGGTCTAAAGGGAACACGAGATTCTTCAAAAAGGGTGGTAGAAATAGGGGCTTAGGGGGGCAAAGTTGGTGCTCCATGGGGTATCATATTTGTAGTGTATGTATAAAAGCGTGTACTTTATGGTATTTTAGTAACTTGCCATGTAATTTTTTGGAATGAATAAAAAACCCCATTATTAATGCTGAAAATGGTTTTTTTCTACATTTTTCTATTATTGATGAGAAATTTTTCGCGATGGGACGATACCTCTGCTTTAGGAAATGTAAAGGGGGAATTTTCGGAATACAATTTCCCTCTTACTTAAATTGTACCCACTTTCTAAAATTCTTAATAAACCCCCTGATGGATTAAAAATGCCACTCTAAAAACTTTCCAGTTAATCGTACGTAAACAAACTACGGCACTTGGAAAAATATGGAAAAACGGTAAACATGTATATCACAGAATACCAGTGCAAGTCTCTGAAAATTTAAAAGCCTACGTCAAATTAACCAAAAAACTAATGCGGAAGTACTTTTCTATAGAAGTGGTAACAGAATAATTCAACGTTTTGCATTCCAAATTGGCGGAGTTTTGCCATAGTTGATCCCAATAATTTGTGGCAGGGAATTTCTTTTTAGTTGCAAATTACTCACTGGCTTTTTCCATGTTACTTTTCTACTAATTAATCAAATTAAACAGTTTATGAATTCAAGACAGATGATAAACGAATAAAAATATATAAAACTTCAGCTTCAGGCCTAGCAAAATAATTGGCCTGAATTCAAAAACCTATATGCGGTGGCAGGAAATCCCCCTAATTAGTTTGGATGGAAACTACCAAAGGCAGAACGATTAACCAGATACGATTTATACAGAAAGAGTGGGTGGCTTTTAAAAACTGATTACTGGCGTTATTCAAATTTTTTGCGTTTTGACAAATAAGTGAACTTTTTAACGAAGCTCCCGTTTACCTGATGAACAACTGCAACTTTCTGCTTCATATGAGATACCATTTCTTGCAGGGTGTTGGGCGTTACTAGAAAATATCAATCCATTATTGCTAAACTCAACTTGTTTAAAAGAAACAAAGATTAAAGTTAAATACTTCAAATTCTTAATGCTTTGGGAAATTTTAATACTCGTTGTTTCCCTAAAAGTTTCTTAATTGTGATTTCATTGATTTTAACATTCGGGGTCTTACAATTATTCATGTGGCTGCAAGCAGACAGGTCAATTGTTTTCAAATACTTGTACCATTTTTATTATTTTGATTCATTTTATCCATTTGATTCATTTATGTCTTCTAGTCAATCAGATTGGTGGACTCTCGTGAAATTTCGTAGTTTCGGTTTTTTCAAAATTCAATTGTTTTTCAATTTTTGGCTCCGAGTTATAAAGTTTCTTGTTTTTTTCTGATTGTCCAACACTCGTTTCTTATAGGTAGTTAATAATGCCATGCAACAGCATCCATGCTTAAAAACATAACACAAAAATGAATACGCCTGTTAGAAAGGAAGCGATCCAAAACCAAGGCTTCAGTCTGTGAAAAAGATTACTTGGTGACTATTGTCGACCTGTGGTCTGACAAAAAACAGCAAACTGTTCAGAGGCCAAGACAGTGACACATCACGTGATAGGTTGCAGAAGACGGGATTTAAGATTTGGTTTTCAAATCAAAATTTTTGGTTTGGCATAGAGATAATCATTTTGTAAGCTGACAAAAAGACTCAGAACGCTCTTTAGAAGATTCAGACACTGTTCATTCGTGATAACTGCTTTAGCAAAAATATCTTTAGCAAAAATATATGAAGGTTATCTGCTTTTCACTGGGAATCTAAAACCTTTTTCTATCATTGTCACGAATCTTGAATTTTTAAGGAACAGAGTGTCGAGGCACTACATATACAGCTGAGGAGGGAAATCAATCAAGGGAGTCAATCAATGTTGCAACATACAGGATGAGTTGTTCCAAAGTCTTAGGACATTCATTTTGTCGAATCTGATATTTCAATTCCCTAGAAATTTATGACGGAACAACGGCGTGACAATTTTATGTTTCTGGAACTTTAGTTTGTATGTTTTTTATTGCTGGATTCAGATATAATATCTATAGGTACTGGGACAACACAACTCATTCATTTTTATATAATGAAGAGTGATGGTTCTTGTTTAGCACGGGAAGCATTAACGAAAAAGTTGATTTACATAAAGCCTGGTATTTTAGGTTGTCCATAAAATTTTCTGGTCTGGCCTTTGCAAATATCATTAAAAGTGAGTGCACCCCCCCTAAGATATTGAGATCATTCTAATTATAAAGACTTTGGGAGTGGCACTCGCATATTAAAGCTTCAAGCTAAACTTTTGACTGCTTGACAACTGTTTTATGACGCAACCTACTCTCATGTTACTGGGTCAAAAAATCGAGTAAGGAAGATAATTCCCAGAATTAGAAATTTCTTACAAAAGAAAATGTCACCGGAAACTGAAGGCCAATTGGTGTTTCATTGTTCAATTCAAATAAACTTTCAATCGTTTTCTTCTTCATCTGATTACTGATCAAATGAAGCAATGACCAATGACATGCTAGTTCACCCCACAGAAATTGATTGGTTAAAGGCTTAAAGTTTTTGGAAATGGAATTGTAAAGGAATTTTAGTAATGCCTCCTTGCAAAAACTCATGAATCATAACAGTTGGGAATTTCACCACAGCTTCAAAGACTTTAATCAGCAAACTTTTCCCTAACAATTCACTTTGAGACATTATCTAGAATCACACACAGTAGGTTTGTATCAGCATTCCTTTGAATTGCAAATTGATCCATCCATTAATTAGAAAATATTTCGCTTCATTTCATGCCTGAGTCATTAAATGATTTATTAAATGAATCAGCAACTTAAAGACAAATGTCATTTTCTTCATGCATGTACTTGGCAAAATAATTTTCTTTATCAGTAGTTTCCAAGCTTTCATTTAGCATAAAAGAGAAATGGAGAACTTATGAATGAAAATAAAAAAGCTTTGCAAATTAAAATGACTATTTATTGCTGCTTGCAAACAATCTTGAGTGGTACATAATTTAAATATAATTGAATTCCATTAAATTCAATTTATTTTAATTCAATCTTTTCGGGGTATTGCTACTTGCTTGAAACTGTTAAACTTTCAACATATGCTGAATTGCAGTTAAAAAAGAATAATGATACTTTCTTTAAAATAAAACATTGCAGAAAAAATAATGATAAATAACTAAATAAATTAATAGTAAAATTTTGTATTCTTCACTTCTATCTGTTACATTTAATTCTCTTTGTTTGCTATCAATTTTTTCTACTTTATTTCGTTCTTTTCACTTGTCTTCCTTTTTTTGCATAACACTACAATTAAAATATTTATAAAAAGCTCCTTTTTCATGCACAAAATTTGATTCTGCAAGCTTAAGAAAATGATAAGCTTGTTGGAAAGATTGCAGTGGGTGTAGGAGCTGAAGGAAATAATTTCTTAAGTCAGTTAGCATGTAAGGGGATTATCTGAGACCTAAGTGCGCACTAGCTGCTTTTCTTAGGCTTTGTGAATGAATGTGCGAAATTGAATTGAATAATTTACCTTTCAAGCTACTGTCACTTATCCAAATGAGGTTATACTTTGCCACATTGTATCCCTGCATCATATTGTTTACTTTGGGATTTACTCCTACATTTAAAGCACCTGCAGGACAAAAATTGTTGAGGGAGTGAAGGAATTTTGAAAACAAGTTAGAAAGAACAGAGATGAAAAAATATTCATAAAACAATCCAAATGAGTTGGTAAGCCTACATTTGTCACATCATTTATTGTTGTGTGCACTAATTCGATTTAAATATTAGAAAAGGTACACAAGATATCAACCTGCTGTTACTTTGGAAACATGCCAGGATTTCTCTCTTGAAGAGGCACTAACACAAAAATTGTAATCATTAAGTGATTTCCCAAGTGCACTGAGATTAGTCTGTGTAGAGATTATGTACTTCGTCCGAACAAAATTTTTGCGTTGAAGGCAGAAATATGGGGGTATGATTTTGATGAACTTAAGCAACTGTAACATTTTGACTGTAAACAATAAAAATTTTTAACAGGAACTATATCAGATATTATAGATAAATTTAAGAATTAGCAGTATCTTGAAAATCGCAATTTAGTAACAAAATTTAAGTAAAGTTGAGGCAAAGCTCTACAATGAAAAAATACTTACAACGAAATATTTTTGCATCTGCCTTGGGATATGCACCAAGTAACTTTTCAATTGTCGCTATTGCTGGATCATGATCGTTTTGAAAACAGAATAATATTTCATACTAGGAAAGAAACAGAATAAATGCATTCAAATTTCCACCTCAAATAATAAACTCATCAGTGATGTGTGATGATTTTATCAAATGCAAACTGAGAAGCAATGACCATCCTGTTCTATACATCAAGGTGTTACAGCTCTGCACATACATATTTGAGCACTATATAAAAGACCAATAGAGAATTAATTTCACTATCCATTCATCTATCTGTGATAAATATCTAAAATTACAGTGGAACAAATAATTGTATTAATTGGTTGCTGGAAGCAAAGTCAAAAATCAAGTAATCAGATTGAAAACTTATCATTATTTGCATTAAAAAAAAAGTTTCAAGGATAGAAATAGAAACAGGCTCCACATTTTATTCTTCAAATATTGGTATGAAATATCCTCTCTAAATCAGGACAAATGTACCTGATGTTAGAGGAAAAGCAAAAAATCACAAATTTGCTATAACATTGTTAAACTGTTACCAAAAGGGTAGTAGTGATCCTTCAATGCATTGGAACAAAGCTCCCTTCAGAATTTCTCTGCAGTGCCATTAACTAACTAATCACACAAAGGTGGGCAACAAGGCATACAAGTTGTTGCTAAATTGCTATGAAAACCAGGACTCAAAACTTAAATATAAAAGCCTTCAAGACAGAAACATCACAAATCGACTATGTCATCACTTTGCAATAAAACAGAACTCAGTAATGATTCAATTTAATCACCATTTTTTCAAATTTTACTGGCAATATAATAGTGGCCTCATACTCAATATGCCACATGTTCTTGCTTTCCTCAACCCTTACAAAATTCCAGTTAAAAATATTTTTAACTGTAAATTTCAATGAAGTATACATGCAAAATGGGTGATATTCTAGTACTCTAACAAAAGACAATATTGCCATACCTTTGGATATTCTAATTCAAAAAAAGACTGGAAGTTCTTGTATGAGTTAGCATCATCTCCTACAACAGGCTAAAAAAGAAAAAAAATATCTTCAAATAGTTGCTAGAGGATCCCTAGATGACAAAATTAAACATGAAACTTGGAATACCAGCTTAATACCATCCTGTTCTAAAAGTTTCTCTTCAGCTATTGTTGAAAATGATATAATATGAAACAAGTCTAATGCAAACAATCATGTCATTAAGAACAATGTATGCCAGTGATACTGCAAAATTGAGTTTAGGTTTTAATAAATTATTTCAAGAAAAAATTTGATGACCTCTTAATAAACTCTGGTTATATTATTCAACCAGATATATAATAAAGATCATTTAACTCAGTTAAAATATATATTCTTTGAAACAACATTAAACAACAAGAAAATACCTTCAATATTGTCACCCCTGGCAACTCATCTAAATTTGTAGAGTTCCCCCAACTGTACAAATGTATTTTCCTAAAAGATAGATTTATGATGACAAATCATAAACAGAGTAGTTTCACCAAAACACAGCACTATGGAGGTTTTCTCAGAGGGTTATTGTGACTGGAAAAGACAGACATATGATACAGTCTAGTTATATCAAATGAACTTGGATTTGAGGTCATCTGCTTTTGTCAGGTTAGCTGTGAAGATTTCCCTAGTGATTTTGGGTAAGCTGTCTAGTATTAGAAACAAAACTCATCCCCAAAGAGAACAGCCACCTCGGTCTTGCAGATCTAAAAGTACAACTAAAATCTGCGATTCTGCTATTGGGCAGCATTTACTGGAAAACCCAGATTGTGCCAAAAACTATAATGGCGACATGTTTCAGATTATTGGTAAAGCCCGATCATCCTTCTGTCTAGCAGTTTTGGAATCTATCTACATAAGCACAAAAAACCGCTATTGTGTAGACAAAAGGAGTTCGTTTTCACCTAAGACTCCATTGATAATATTCTAAATAGGCAAGCGGTACTGATTGGTCAACCTCAACAGTCATGTGCTCGCGTTTCTGATTGGCCTATTTTGATCCACAATTGGGTATATATATTTCCTAGCATAGAGTTTTTGATCTATGCTCTGACGTTTTCAACTCTGAAGAGTGTCAGACGAAAAGCTTTAGTTTACTCAAATGTTTGCTTTTTCAAAGCCATTAAAATTAATTTGTATAAAAATGGCATAGTTTTTATAGAATGAAAGAAAATTCCATTACATAAATCTATTATTAACATTAAGGCATAGTGTTAAATTTAAGATATCATCACACGATTATGAAGCAAGGTATTAAATCCCGAGACAGAATTTTTGCTGATAAGGCAAACTCTACTCTAATTGATTGCAATTGCATCCTTGTTCAACCTTTGCAAAAGGCTTCCAGGAGTACTAGGATTACAAAAAATACTTCTTAAACGTTGAAAAAAATTCACTGTGGTTTGCAGTAACTAAGTTCTAATATGTCTTACGAATACAAAGATTGGAAGGCAAGATCGCAGTATCGGAATGTAATCTCAATAGACGCGACTAGGCCATGCATACTTACCCATATATAATAGCGACCAAATGGACAAACATCATAAACAGCCATCCTGCTATGCATAAAAAAGCGACAATATCTAACGTTGAAACATCATAATACATTTTTAAGAAAAGTTTCACCAGCATGTGAAACTCTTTTGTTTGTTTACTACTCTGCTGCTTGGCTCGCTCTTCGTTCAATGAACAACAACATCAACATTGGCGGGCTTGAACCTCTTAGTCTCTTATTCAATTTGTCTCCATTTCGTGATATTTTGGAGATAATATTTGATACCATAAAGTTGATAGCACAAAATAAAAAACATTGCGGCAATTAAATTGCCGTTTTCAGTATCAAAATACATTTTACCTAAAATAATTTTGGAATTCTCTCATCGGTATCATCATTTTGATATCCAGCCCTGGCGCTGTAAATGTAAATTTTAAGAGGTGACGTAAGAAGCTCCGAAAAATCTGTCGGCTTCCTAGGATATCACAGACCACAAAATAAATGATTTTACAACCACCTTGTAACAACTGCTTTTGAATTCATAATCAAACCTATGTGTAAGGATTCTGATAATTTTAATCGCCTAGCATTTAATAAATTGAAGATTGCCTTGCGATACTGCATTTTGAATAAGCATGTTAATCTAGATTTTATTGAATCAGCCTAGAGTTTGATTTCTTTAAGCTTGAAAATGCTGGGAACAAAACAAGAATTGATACCGGAGGGATTTATATTACGTCATAATAGATTTATGGGCTTGGGTTATAAGAAATGAATTTCCTAAACCGATTTGTGTCTAAGCAGGCCTAGGCCTCTTTGATTTATTCAAAATTGACATTGATTTTTCAACTGATTCGGAAACTTTCAAAAAAGCGCTGATAAGTAATTGATTGTGGTGCCTTATAAATCAATAAGGTAGATTTTGAATAAATACCCTTCTATGTGCATATGAATAGATACCAGTTTCAAATCACGAGCCCCGTGTTAACTCCTCCTGAAAATCTATCTGAATAGACAAAATAATCATTGTATACCAGACACCGTGGAGCGTTGAGAAATGTAGGGGGTGTAAAAAAGTGGGAGTGGGGGAGGGGGCTAAAAACGAATAAAAAGTGACTTGACTGGTGATTCATTAGTTTTTTTTTGCAATTTTGGCGAAAAGTGGGGGGCTATAGCCCCCTCAGCCCCATTCTCTGCAGTGCCTGCATGCGATTTGAAATCGATACTGTCGAGTAACTGTTGTTGTTTGGTTGATTCTAATGCACTTACGATTGTTCGTTTATATTGATTTATCAACCTATGAGAAAAAAGAAGTGCACCAAAAATGTATCCAAAATACCCAGTTGTCTAGTATTTATGTCAGAGAGTCCCAATTTTACTGTAGAAAATTGATAACCAACTTTCAAAATGACTTCTTACGTAAAATAGCAAGCCCCTTTCTTTATCTTTAATAGATTGATTTCTGCGAAAAAATATTTATTTCAGGAGGGAATCCCAGATTACCTATTTCAAATGGAGGTTCAAAGGAAACCAAATTTATAGAGCCTAGAGCTAGCTTGAAGTAAAAGCAGAAACCTGTGCATATGTTTTTTCAACCCATGCGAGCTTAAGTTTTCTAAGTAGAATAGTTGCATTTGAAATTGTAACCTATTTAAAAATCTAGAGAAATATAAAAGCATGTAGCAGCTGAAAAAGCAAAAAGGCAACGACTTACAGGTTGTGACTCATTATAAATAAATATTATTGATTACAATTTGGTTTGCTAAAGGATTCAACTGGTGGAAAGCGTTCATTTCAGCCGTGCTTTGCAAAACACTTAAACATTCTTATTGCTTCTACAAAAACTGATGCCGTGTGTCACTCTACCAACAAAGATGGGAGAATGGTCAGACTCAGGGGGCAGCCTTTGATTATCAATTATTTGCTTACGTGCAAGTTTATCTACAAACAGTTAAAATTACTTTTATTACTCTACTTGGATTAGATACTACAGTAAGGCCCAGCAAATAGGAAACCTTTTTTAAAAACTTCTAGGCTCAAATATTTTCTCTGGTTTATAAGACACTTTCTAGGCTAAAGGGTAATTTACGGTGTCCTATATGTGAGAACAAAATGGCTAATTTTTAGCACAGTAATTTTAAATACATTTATTTTTCGATGACAGAATAAAGTTTTTTGAAGGACAGAACATTATAATGCAACTATGGACAGAACATTATGTGCGGCTTAAAATGCAACTTGTATAAAGAATACACGGTACCCAGCCTTAGAGAAATTTAGAGTTCTTAAACAGTGGCGGATTTAAAGGGGGGCAACTAGGGGCAATTTCCATTCCCTCAACGAGTTGAAGCAGGTCTGGCGCCCCTTTTTTAGAAATTGTGTGCCCCTTTTGAAGAATGAGAATCAGATGAAAAAGGTTCTTGGACCGATAGGTCAATTTGCTTCAAGGATTACCTCTAAGTTATGTTTATTCTGAAAAGGTATCTGAAATTGTTGTATACAGCGTACTCTCGTAACCAATTTTTGAAAATTTTTCAGCGCCCCCACTACCAACTGCCCCTCCTTCAAATTTGCTCTGGATCTGCCCCTGTTCTTACAGAAGCTTTTTGCCTAGAGATGAAAAAGGCCCAAGATGTAAGAAACTTCTTAGGCTATGTAGAAAAAAAGTTACTTACTTGCGGCGCCTTACCCTATGGACAAGGTTTTTTCGCCAAAGGATCAAAACTTTGACCTAAATTTACTCTAACTTTCCGAAACTTACAGAAAATGATCAAAATTAACAACCCAAACCTTGTATTAATTTCATAAAAGATCAGCCATAAGGGACTCGAGTTACTTCTTCGAATTATTTATGACTTAAAGACTTCTTGATATCCAAGATCATTTAGAAACCATGTAAATTTTGTTACGTAAACAACCCTATCTATGCTTGATTTTTCACATATGAAGGCAAATAATCCCCAAAAACTATCTAATTAAATTGTTTGTCATATTGAACGGTCGATCTGCATTTTAGAATATATTTTCTATCGAATTTGATATATGCTTGAAAGAAGGAGAGGATATTCTATGATTAGCTTTTATACAGCAATTTGTACGTAGGTGAACGACGCTGAAACAGAACGAGAAGATATATTCACAAGAATGACAAAACGAAAATCGTATGTAAATGTGGAAATAAAGAAAACAATGAAAAGGGTGGGTAAATATTAGCAACCTTAATTCAGCATAAGATGGATTGTGGGCAGAGGTCCAAAATAAACTTGATCCTTCATTGCTCACTGATCTAAAACTCTTAAAGCTTTCTTAAGTTGAAATACGGTTTAGTCTGGATATGGTAAACTCATGTTTGTAAGATCTTGTTTACTCGAAAATTTAATAGCATCTTTTTTATGAATGGATAGACAGTATTCGAATATGTCTGATGCAGGGACACTGTGGTATCTATATTTTCAGTAGGGCTGACAACTGCATCTCTGGTCGAACTTTAAGTTTAAGAAAGGAAAGCGCATCATTTCATGTCAGTTGTGGGCGGCCCCCAAGACTTCACGGTGGAGTTTGGACTTTGGAGAAAGTTTGGCTATCAGCTCTTAAGAGGCTTCTTTCAAAAAAGTACAGGGGCCATGGTCCTCTTGCCCCCTTTGTCTGGCTATGGCATGAAAGGTATATTGTTGATGCAGATAAACATAAAATGAAAGTTTCATCATCAAATTAGCTGCAGAGTATAATAATGGCGATACCACAGAGACTGGGGGACATGTCCCCTCCCAATTCCCATAGACGTAGGAACCAGGTGGCACAGGAGGCACGTGCCCCCCACTTTTAGGATAAAATGGTAGAGGAACTACTTGCAGATTACGGACGTGCCCTTATTTTGACTACATGTCCCCCTCCCCGCCTCTATTGAAATGTTTTCTACGTCTTTGCCAATTCCTCTGTTAAGATCGATTTGAATTCTTCTGAATCTGATAAGAAACCGATAGAGAAAGGGTAATAAAGTTGGTAAACTAATTTGTAGTGTAATTCTATGGTTACATCCACTATATTACCAACAATTAATCATTGGCGCACCCTATTGGTAGCACCGGCGTTCTTTTTTGGTGAAATATTTTCCTGACATTAAAAAGTATGTGATCTAAAAATTATTTTTCCCTCCCCACACATTGCGGCAGTTTGTTACAAAAGCCATTCAGCAACACTGTTACTTTGAAAAGTATTAAAGTTGTTCAAATGTTCAAATATTCGATGTTCAAAGCAAAATCTCGCTTCAAATGTTTTGCACTTTAATTTCTTTTGACTCTTCAGCTATTTTCCCGAAATAAATTCCTGAGTCATTTAGATTTCGTTCAACGCTTTCCCATAATCTGTGTTAGAAACGAATCAACGCTTTATTTTGTTGGTAGCCAAGTTAAACAGTTTACAAATAAATGGGAAAAAGATTGTAAATTTTGATAGACAAGGCTTCATTATGCCTTCGGCACCAGGACTTTAAACCTCTATGCTGATTTATGAGTAAATCCATAGACCTAGGGACCAAGGGATACTGGGGGCATTTGCCCCTTTTAAAAAATAGCGCCTTTTTGCAGCTAATGAAAGTGCTGCTTTTTGTCTAAACCAAGGACGCTGGACGACGGGGAAGGGGGGTACCGGGGTACGGGGGATCAACCGCCCTTGTTGCCTTTTAATATGAAGGGCAAGGGGAGCCAGAGTGCCCTTTGCATTTAAGTGCCCTTGAAACCGGCCATTTGTAGTAATGAGAGAGATTCATAAGAAATTTTATTTTATTTCAGAAGTGCCTAATTCCTGATGACGTTTCTCGACGACGGTTCTAGATACCTACAGAAGATAGAAATAAAATGGAAGTTACGAAAGAATTAATAGAAGCTGGGAATTATCTTTCAAATGCTCTTTTACTCAAGCCTGCCCCCTTGCCCCTTGGTCGTTCTGTCGTCACTGGTCTACATGCACCCCCACCCCCAGCGTTTAACATGCTTTCTACGCCTCTGAGTAGTTCCTTTGCCCAATTGCTACCTGACTAAGCAGGGCCAAAATCAAGCATTAAGGTTTATAGTGGGAGGTAGGTATTAAATTGTTAAAAAGAGATTAGGAATAACATTTGTTTTCCATGAAAGGATTCCAACCTGTGGCTTCGATTCTTTTTAATTGCCTCCATGTTATGCGATAAAAGCAGTCTTTATTCATGGGTTGCTTGACTGTATAATCACGTAGTTATGGTTTTAGATTTCACTAAAACAAAGGAGTGGCTCAATATTTAGAAAAGACAAATAACTCCTACTTTTCAATATGAATAAAAACGTAGCTAGACGATTTTTCGCAATAACAAAAAGAACTATGGCATAATCTCTCGTGTTTGCAGGGCACGATCCAGTCCATCGTTTCAAGATTAGTTGCATTCAACAGCCCTGCATAACTGGTTTCTTGTCTCAAACCACATAATCCCAGGACGTGTGTGTTTTAAAATCCGACCCTAAAAGCAATTCTAAAGTTATAAATAGAAAAATTGGCTATCCAAAGGCTACATGTGCTAATGGTGATTGTTTGATGAATTGAGAAACTCATGATAATGATGTAAGATGATGGTCGATTATGATGGCGATGATTGATGATGATGATCACGATTGACAATTGATTGATTATGGTGATTGGTGATGATGGTAGTGACTATTGATGAAGATGATGATTGTGGCGGTGATTACAACGATTGATGATAAAAGTGATGAATGATTGACGTGGTCTAACGCCTACGCAGAGCACTTCATCGAAAAATTCAATTGTTTATATCATTTACTTAATATCAGCTTATAAAAGGCAATTTTGATTTTTAGGCTAATACTGCTAAAAATTGAATATTCTCGATACTAAATATTTTACTTTTACATTTGTACAAAATTAACATATTCGAAAAGGCTTTAAAAAGCTAGTCTAAGAAGATTCAATATAGTTTACAGCCTAAAAAGGCCAAGCCGAAGTTACAGAGGTCTAGTACCAATGGTTTCGTAGAGGCCATCTTTAGTTTACAAATACCCCGCTGGCTTCTTTTCCAACATGGCCTTTTCTCGAAACATCGCCAACAAATACAGAATGTCATAATTTAGAAGAAGAGGCGTTGTAAATAAATAAGAATAAAACGTCATTTTTTATGTCAACATTTTACAAAAGATGGTTTCCATTGTAATCATTTGAAAACTATTTTTTGGGTGGCAGGAGCAACAATCGAGTCATTTTATTGAAGTCCTTATCAGCATCATTCCCGGTCATATAATGCTTTCAAGTGGAACTGGCATCTGGAAATCTGTTTGTGCGTGCTCGGAATAAATATTTCCAAGTCAATTATATTTATTGAAAGAGTAAGTTTCTGCACGCGCGCTTGCCTGATGTACCATAGGAAAGGGTCACTAAGAAATGTACAGCATTAGTTTTTGCGAAAATAATTCTAATGTCATAAAGGACGCCAGTAATTTCCAGATTTCTACGAAAGAATCTAAGTGTGTCACCATAAAAGTTTCCGGTTTCGTCATAATTATTCGGGTCCGATACAAATTTTGGCAATTCGTTTACTGGGAGCCTGATACTGCTGTTTCAATGCCATATACATTCAAAGCATGTAGATCGTTAAAATATATATGAACTTTTTATTGAGGGTCAGATACCTATCAAATAGTATCGTTTTGAAGTAAGATAGAAAATTCTCAAGGTTGAAATTTCTGAAGGAATAAAACGTTAAGTTTGTCAAGTTTGTACCTGATGTAAAATAAAATTCGATCGCTTACGCATGTTCAGATTTCCTTAGAAAACATATGGGCGTAGATGATCATTTTTTACTTTCTGTATTAACCGTTTCATCAATTCATTCTAATGGTCTAACATTTTATCCCCTGCTTCATATGAGATAGAATGCTGTTTATGGTTTGAGGCAGTGGAACATATAATATCTAAGCAGCTCCAGCTTTATTCCAAGTAACATTCAAGGAGAGTCAATGTTTGAAGAATTTTGATGGCAGATGCCCCCTCCCCCCCACCCACAACTTTCAGCAGACTTAGTAGACATCTCCATCGAGGCTTGAAATTGGTCTCCTCATTCAATTGGTTGTCCAAAACTCAATCCATGTAATCCTTGCGTTATTTTCGCTGAAAATAATTTAAAAAATTCCCAGTTCATCCGTCCAGATATGTTAAACAATCTATTACTTTGATGAGATGAACATTAAGGCTTTCGTTTACTATTCTAAGGGGAGTTTACCAAGCTTCGCGGCTTTTATCATTAGTATAATCGGAAAAAGGTTGATAGAGGGTCTAGGCCTCGTTTCGCAATGCTGAAACGGTCTAGGCTACGCAACCACAATGCTGAAACGAGACTAAGTTAACCTAAGCAGTTGAGCGGAGCATTGCAACGTAGCAGTCTTTTCATGCTATCTCCTGCAGTGCCTACAAAAGGCATTCAAAACGCTTGCAGGAAACCCCTGAGAATTAAAAGTCAAAACTATGGTTCTATAATACGGATTTTACATTTTCCCTAAGATGCTTTTAAAAGATCCAGCCTACATAATTTCTCTAATCCATTAAGGGTAGGAATTTAACTATTTGTATGTCTTTTCATGTGCAGCGACAAATGATCCGATCTTGAAAAAGTGCGACTACATCTCAGACATTTAAATGGTCGAAGTCCTGTATGCTTCCTATAGTGTCGTGTAAGCTCGTCGGATCGTGCAAATTTCCACGTGCAACCTTCCCACGTACACGCATATGGTTTCTCGCCCGTGTGGGTTCTTTGATGTGCTTTCAAATGCGAGCTTTTCGTGTATGATTTCTTACAACCAGGATGTGAGCACTGATGTGTGCGAGGTACAGAGACGTTACGCTTAAGTGCACTGTTGTCAAAAGAAGAGTCCTTTTTTGATATCAATTGATTTTCAAGTCCGATATCTAGCGTATAATCCATTTTTTCAATTCCATTTCGTAATTTCCCCTCTACGGAAACAGAATGCGCACCCACCATTGCAGATGTAGTTAAATTTTGTAAATTTTCACTTGGGATGGGAGCAACCTTGAATTTTCCACTCAACTCTGATGGGCCTATTTCCACACTGGACGATAGGACAACTTGGGGTAAAACTGCAGTTGGGTTTACGATGATACTTCGGCCATCCGGGAGACAACAACTTTCATTTATGTTGAAGCCGTTTGACGAATAGCACGTTTCCGCACATGGTGCTTTCGTAACAGTAGTGTAAATGTTATGTCGTTCATGGGAAGGAACTAGGTGATAGCACTGGCTAGGCCCTGCAGGATTCGCCACAGTCAATATATATTGCGGCTGCATAGTTGCGAATTGATGTGCCACCGCAGTGGTAGGGGAAATATAAATCGGTCCGTTTGCCTCTTGCAGAGATGGAATAAGTATTGGACTTGTAGACTCGTTGACAATAAAATTCTCTACAGATCGTTTTTGAAAACAGTCACCAATCTGTTGCTGATAGTTTTGCTGCACATACGCCACAGCTACAGGCTGCAGGTTTTGCGGAGAGCCTGCCAGGTCCCTGTTGTGTTCACTTTCCTCCTGTGGTCGTTTCCCTGAGCTCCAGTCTTCGCTACACTCTGTGGGTTCTTGCTTCACCTGCACTGCTTTCTCGGGGGTTTCGCTTTTAGACTGTTGCGAGCTGTTTGCGAGAAACTCCACGATATCCACCGTGAAATTATCATCTGCGCTGTCAGATGTCGAGCCATCACTTGATGATGTTTCAAATTCACTCCAAAGCTTTAAAGATAAAATAATTTCATTACTATATGGTTCTTTAACAAGTATGATAAACAACAATCTTACTAAGAACAGATGAAGTTCATCAATAGTTTCATTACAATTTACCTTACAATCAGGAAAATAATAGCAAAAAAACGCTGTTTGGGGGGCCTTCTTAGCAGAACTTGACAGAATGGGTCAAGAGACAGAAAAGATCTTAGTTCTAAGATGACTTAGCAAGTTGCTAAACGGTGACAAATTTTTTTGTAAGGTATTGTAACTATCATTTAACCAAATAAATCACATTACTTCTCAAAGACGGAAACCGTTCTCCTTCAAGGTGTTCCTATTTTGATGAAAGACAGGCCCGCCGGCGTACAGGCGACAAAATATGGGGTTGCTTGCCTAATAGTCACACAAAATAATTGCCTGAGAATTAGGCGATTTTGTGGGCAAATTGACAGTTAATTTAGACGCGCTTATCAATACCAGGGGCTTTGCCCTTTGCCCCGAAAAAAGCTTTCAGGGAAAGGGTAGCTAAGGCCCGGTAAATATTTAATCTCATTTTCAAATAAATGATTATACATATTAACTTTCGATCTCAAGTTTCACCCCTAGGCCCCTGCTTGAACACGAGGACCCTGCCGCCATAAAACCTGTACGGTAAGAGTCTGGCGAGTCTGGTCCTAAAATCCCGGCTAGAATTCCTCAGCAGAGAAGGCATTTGCTCTTCTGAACACTGTATACGTATGTTGTGACATACAGTACTCGGGTTTGGGTCCAAAGCAAAGGGTTTTGTCCGCACTCATTGCCCCTGTTGGTTACGGGCCTAAGTCTGAGGCCATCTTTCGAAAATCGGTTTCATTTCATTCGAATGACAAAAGACGCAAACTGGCCACAGAAACTTCAGGTAGATAAGAATGGACTGATAGATAGCAGCAAATGTCGTTCAGTTTCTTTTGGTAATGATAACCAGGCATACGGGCAGCTTTATCAATCATTCTGCAGAATTTTCTCACGGTATTTTCCAGACAGAGCAAACTCTGCAAAGGTTTATGTCATGGATATGTCAAAGCGATATGATTTCAAAAACGTTTAATTATACATTGAGGTGGGAATCTTGAAAAATAATCCGGCTATGAGGCTGTTTACACACGCGGCAGATGTAAAAAGTAATGATGTCAATATGTATTCCGTAGGGGGAGCATTAAAGGAACCGAGTTATGAACCAGACCCCCTGGGCACTGGTATAGTAAAATAGAGGCTGAGTACCGCTAATAGTAGTAATAGAATACCATTGAAGGAGTCGGTGATACTTGCGAGCAAGCCCCAGGGGGTACTCTGTTATGTTCAGGATACTGGATAGGTGTGCTGGGGGGCAGATTATAAAATTGACCCAAACAAATTTTTCGGGATAAAGATAAATGCAAAACACAATTTTTCTGTTTGGTTTCACTACTCGTGCTGTTTTGATTTTTCCTAAAAATCGCATTTCCTTTTTTGATGTTCTCTAATTTGAAACCAATGGAATATTCCAGCATTTGGCTTACCCTAACAAAGTGTTTTCTTACCCATATCCTAAATCACCCTAAAAGAGGGACCTTCTTCATCCTAAACTTACCAGAAATCCTCCCGAGGGGGGAGCTAGCCTGTGATGTCCCTCCGGGGGGGGGGAATAAGGAACATTCCTGGTATTGATTCTGTTTTAAAAGGCGGTATTCAAGAGCAGGGAGCTTTTTTGGAGATAAAAGAAGTGGGGGCATACATCCTGATACCTCCGGTTGAAATGTCCTTGGTTGTAAGGTAAAAGTTATGCAGTCGCTCACTGTTCACTTCTGTCATTTTGTGGAGCGAAGAAAATCCCGTCCACAAGCTGCTGGTACAAAAACTGAGTATTCGCGAAAACCATAATTCATCTTTTGCCCATATGTGTGTAAACTACTAACTCTGTCGGCAATAAACAAATTTTCAGTAGTAACCGCTTTGTTTAAAGCGCTAAATCGTGACCATAAACAATATCGGCGGCGTGAGCGGGCCTAGCATAATTATTATCTTATTCAACATTCTATACAGTTTACGTTTGTTTGGCATGGTCTGGCCTTAATCTTATCAAAGTCAAAGAGATTTTGCAAGCATGCAAAAGTGTGTGTAAATAGTTTAGTCCGAACCCTCTAAACATATGGTAGGTCTTTTTCTTATATTTCAAACGCTCCGATATCGGAATATTTCAACATTATTTTATCTAACAACTAATGACAAAATATTTTTCCGAATTACAGCGAGGATATCTTTAACTTTAAAGTAGCTGTGAATTATGGAAGCTTTTTAGGGGATAAAGAGAACTATTTAAAAAATGGCTCGTTTGCAATTTTCTCTGAATAATTGAGGTAACACTACCAGAGGTCCTTCTGATTTGATGACAATTACCAAACCAAAATGTGGTAGAACGATGGTATCCCGATAACAGCCTAAAAGTCACGCAATACCGCACCATAATACTATCTGAAACTGATTTATTTCTCAATCAGATAGAAGGTCAGAGGCGACGCCCCCTTCAAGCTTTGAATACTATCGTCTCACCATTGTACTGAACTAAACATGACGTCAGCGGACGTGGCAAGTCCTTCTCGGATGTAGTCAAAGCCAGAATCAATATAAAAGAATCCAATTTGACGTGTTACCAGACAACAATTTGTGTGGGGAAATTCCAACAACATGAATTTAATCACCGCGTCATCTTGAACAAAGGCCTGAATACAAAAAACAGCGTAATTTTCCACTGTTTTCTTCTAGGGGAGAAAATATTACTGGCATTTGGCTTTGGCAAAAATTTAAAGATATCGTCGCAATATAAACATTGTCCTACAATTAAGTAGATTAAAAGTTTGTTCACTTGATGTAAGTAGTATTCTCGTTCTCGATTGACTGGTTTTAGCTGCCTGAAATATCACTACTTTTAACAAGTTGCATGAAGCGAATTCATTGTATCTCCAGTCTGAATCAACTTGTTATAATCTCAAGAACAGAAAAGAGTATCATAAAACTTTTTATGAGCCCATTGCAAATTTATTTGTTGAAATCTTTACACATATCAAGTTCCATAATTGGGAAAATCTTTCTGGCATTCCCGGACGGATTATGGAGATCAGACAGCAAAATCCTCGCTGAATTTGACCAACAGCAAGAACAGCCTTTGAAAGGGTTTCCCTTCGGAAAGTGCCAGTTTTAGAGAAAGTGAGAAAAAAACTGCGAGGTGGAGTTGGTTTCGCTTCCTAGGCTCTTCTGCATTTGACGCGGTCTATCTTTAGGAACACATATGACTTGAAATTGAAAAATCAACCCCATTAACACATTCCTAACAAATTACGAGGAAAGTTGGGAATAATATTTGCAGTAGAAACGATTAAATACCTGCCATGTTTAAACAACATTGTGCGAAAGTAAACCATCCATTTGCACCAACACCAACGAATTTTAGACTTGTTTGATAATAAACGTATAATAGTAGTTATACAAAGCAATTAAATGGGGGTTTTCCCTGTCGTTTTAGGAGATGAATATTTGATGAAATGATACACGAGTTGTAAGTTATTGTCAGGTAAAAGCAAGCAAGACACGTCCTGTTGAACCTAAGCAGATTTTCATACTGAAAACCGTTGAAATTCTTGAACCCGTTTGTGCCATCATAAACTCTTTAGCCATTTCAAATGTCCCTGTATTAAATTTCTACAGAACTGTTAAAAAACTGTAAATGCGAATCACAGAACTGTTAAAAAACTGTAAATGCGAATCAAAGTTACGAAAAACCCCCTTTCTAGACGCAGGCTACTACTCAATATTCAAAATATTGTCTTGATTACAGAATTTGCGAACCTGTTTTCAGGTGAAACATTGCTAACTCAAAAAAATAATGGGCAAAATCGAAAACCTTATGCAAAACATTGAAGTTCAAGTTTTAGAACGATAAAATCCGTTGACGGCTTGCGGATCGACAGCAAAAAAATTAAAATTCAAAAGGGGGTGGTACCAACCGTATGAAAGTCGTAATTCCAATCTGTGATATCACTAAGATTCTTCTCTCTGCTCTCAGCTTTGAAAACATTCACCGTCGATAGTAACGGGTCGGCAATAGACATCATGATATTTCCCCAATCGAACCCAGCTCTGCGAAGGCTTGATATAAAAAATAAACCAAAGTTTAGCCTTGTACGATCCACAGATGGCGGGACTGAGAGCCCAATGATGAGAGTCAATGGTGCACGACTTGACTCAAAAGCGATTAAATTTCTCGCAAGATTAAACTCAGAATTGCTAGAGAGGTCTATGGTGTAACCGGGATGTCGGTCAAAGCTATTGGCTAGCAAAGCAAGTGAGCCTCAGGACGCCAAAATTTCACACATAACCAATGAGAACAAATGGTTTGATCATCAATCGCTGTAATCCAATATGAGGCAGGCATGCAGGCTATATCTGCATCATTTGTTTACATGGACCGATATTCCCAAGTCTTTTTACCAGGGGGTATTGTCGGTTTTTGGGTCGCTCGTATCATAATTATGGCATATCCTTGTCTTTGAGCTCCTTTGGTACCAATCTAACCACCAAGATTCTAAATCTCACCAGAAGAGCAAAACAAAATTTGAGATTTCGCCAGAAGCAAAATTGAGCAAATGTTTTATGGTTTGACCGTCTGATCTCACATAACAGCCTGTTGTATTCCTTCTTTTAACTGAAATGAGATTCTCATCGCTCCAAGATGCATTCATGTCCCTACCGTTGACATGACTGCCCTTAAAAAAGTGCTTTAAAACGTGTCCACATCTTACACTTCATAATAAATGACTTCAGTTGTTAAATGAAATTAATTGGTCGTAAAGTGAAAGCTTTTTGTGTCAGCCATGGAACTGGAATGACTTTCCTTGAAAAAAAAGCGTTTGGAGCTGGAATTACTTCGTAGCATTGTTCTCATTCTAGTTACACGACAATCCAACAACAAAAGCTGTTTTTAATATTTTTCATATGCATTGTCAATTAAACAATCAATCTTTCTCCATCCTCCCCTTTTGTCAACTATGGTGCAACTACTGCAATGCTTTATAATTTCTAATAAAGATGGGAAAATGTGATGAAATTCCAGCCATGGTAGCAATTCTATGACAGCCTCGAAAAATGCATTTTCAAAATTATTTTCTAGATTTACAGGGTATGGTTACCAAGGAGTACATAATTTGCTCGAATTTGCTAGTGCCAGACCCCTTCTACATTAAGACTTGTAGGGGTTTCTCAAAAGACGCGAAAGATTGCCCCTTTTGAGATTCTGGATTATAGATTAAGAGAGCTTTACGGGGGTATGGCAGTCATCGCCCTCGCCCTTACCACAGCCTCTGCGACTGTTAGGAGATCTTCCCAAGGTAGACTTTTCGAAGAATGTCTGAATGGTCACTTTCATAATAGCTAGCTTATTGGGGTAAACCCCATCTCAAGACCGAAATGTAACAGAAGAATAACAATAAAGTAGATCAATTATGGAAATCTATTATGGAAACTGCCCTGCTCTACTCTCAGGGCCTTTTGAAAAACGAGAGAGTAGGACTCGGAATTAATTGCAACTTGACATAGCGCGATTTAAAAGATACATTGGCAGAAAGAGTCTTAGATATAAAGGATGTCTTCTGTGGAATTCAATTGACAACAGTTTAAAAGAGAAAGAGAAGACACAAGAATTTTATTAAAAGAGAAGACAAATAAATTTTATTTTAAAACTGGAACTTGTATTTTAAAAACTAGGCTTGAGGACTTTCATTACTGAACAATCTTAACATTTCTTCATATTTTCAGGTAAACTTTTCATTTATTAGAAGTATATGCAGGTCCACATCAGCATAAGCTGACTCTGCATCACCATAAAATAGGCTATAATACAGTAGATATTTTTTAAAACGGACCCGCTCTTGCTGCACCTCCTAAAATATTAGATGTTGTGAAGGATGAACGCTCTGTCTCTGTCCTTACCCATTTGTGCATGCAACCATCGATGCTGCAAGCATTCTAAGAAGACAAGCCTTGGTTACAAATAAAAGAAGTGACTACCCGCGAATGCCAACATTACATGATTATTTAGAGTTATAGTTGATTAGAGACGGAGAAATGCTTTCCAATTTGAAACAAAGCTTTTGAATCGAGATAAAGTAATTGACGGTCTGCAGCGACTGTGCTAAATCTTTGGTGTGTCGATAAAAGTCGTACAAACAAAGAGCCATTGAATAATAGGATCAGAGATGCTTAGAAAATTCATTATCTTCGCACGAATTGATCTTAAGATGGAAATGAAAAGCACAAATGAATTTAAAGAAATTGCTGTGTTTGTTTACCTATAAGTCATTGATGAGCTTATCATTATCTTTTCGGGTTTTCTCTTGCAACAAGAACCACCACCATGGTTTATACATCCCCTGGGTTCAGGGGTGTAGTGCTAGGGGACTTAGGTGGCTCAGGGGGCTGAGCCCCCTTGTTAATGCCAAAGAATAGCCAATTTCTACTTTTGCTATTGTTTTTCGCAGCATTGTGTGCAAGAGCCTCCCTTGTTATTACGACAGCACTACCACACTGTCTGGGTTCCTTTTATCTATATATCTAGGCAAGGGCATCTGTCTTGTTCACGATGCCACAAGAAAAATAATCCTTACAATAATTGATTATAAAAGTAGTGCGAGTTATACCAACTATAAAATTCATTTCAAATTACATCGTTGCATATTTACATAACTAGAAAAAAGAAATTTGAGCGTAAATGAGGCTGTGTGGAGAAGCGGAGGAGTAGAGTAGTGGAGCAGCGGAGAAGTGGAGCAGCAGAGGAGCGGAGTTTTACCCAGGGTACCGCCATGTCCCTGTCTGAATATTTCTAATAGTTCTATTAATTCCAAAAAATTCCAACTAAGTATAAGTTGAAAAGCAAGCAGAACAAGGCTGCTACAAGCAAAATTGACGCAATACCCCCGAAATTATATTCTTTGGATTAGACTTGCGTTCTCTTACCCATGCAAGTTGCCATTATTGCACTTTTCCTAATTGGTATTTCCTGTTAAATTGCAAGAATACGAGGGAAGAAGGAAAGTCTGTTAAAGAGAAAAACATACCCATGCAGAGCAACAGAAGAGACAATGGACTTTCAACTGGAGAAATACAGAAAATCTGTAGGTAAAAAGGTTAGAAATGAACTTAGGTCTATTTAAGGGAAATGTAAGAGCATTTTCCTTCCACCCTCCTGAATGATAGGATATTGTTCCGCTAATTCTAAATTGCAGAAAATACGCCGAAATGGTAAAAAATGTGGAGAAAGCAGATAACCACAATGACTTGCGAATCATAATAATGACCACGAAATTGTTCTGCAGAATCATCATGCACGGCGTTTCGCCCAAGCTAAAGCACGTAAAATTGTTTATTTGTTTTGTTCTCGAAGCCTTCCAGATTTGAAGTCATTTTCTGTCAAAATCTAAATTGATCATAAACAGATTTAGGCTTGCAGCAAGAAAAATAATGGAGTAAGTGCTCAAAAACATGCAAAAAATATCAAACGACAGTAGCAAATCTGTCATCATCACTTTTTAGAGAGTGATACAAACCATATCAGAGCCAAGGCCTTGAAGAATGTGATCATGCTTGCAGAGATTCTCAGAGCTCCTTTTTTAGTAGTGTTTTATATTTAGGACTGATGATTTCTAAAGCTAATGAATCAACATCTTTCTTAATTTTCATAAACTCGCTTGGAAACACCGGCTAGGTTTACTACTTCCATGAAACTTTTGACAACAGGGCATTTTTTAACATTCTAACAAGGGGGCAATCGCCCCTACAGGTTCAGTGACTTTCTAGAAGCTTTAAACAATAGGCTCTAACAAAATCAGTAGTGGAGCTAATAGCAGTTAATTAACTCTCTGCACTGGTTTCAAATATTTCAAGAAACTTCTCATTTTGAGATGATTTTGCTGTTATAAAACTATTAACAAAATTGATTCTAGCTAACAGAGAGAGAATATGCTTTGATCAAAATTAAAAACAAATACAATGCAGTAAATTTTCTAACTTATAAATGATTTCTGATTTTCATGAAGTTTAAGTAAACTTGAAGTTGCCATAAACTTTGAGAAAGCTTGAAATTCTCTGAGCTGAGCTGAGCTGAGCGCATACCATTTTAAGCCAGGATTGCTGACGACAAAGAACAGAAACACCAAAAATAAATACGGATATTTGCTGTCAATAACACGAAGGCACATATTTTTCATTTGTGCGGTTTTACATTTCTAAAGAAAATGCTTTTCCAATTTTTTATGAGCATTTGCCTAGAAAATTTTCAAAAGAACAGAATATTTTTTCTGTCCAGTTACCAGGCAGAGATATTACATTAAGAGGATAAGTTAAAAACAGCATAAAAAATTTTCATCGAGGCCTCAGAAATAAGGTGTAAGTCGAGATTCTCAGGCCTACGATTTTCCGGAAAGATAACATTTTGGATCATGCCTAATTTTAGGAAAACTTTATCAATGCACATTTGATGAATGAAAATAGGTGATTTTGGGGTGGGACCCTTAAGAAATCTTTGCTGGTCACGCCCAATCCATAAGAACAATCCATTAATGATTTTTGATATCACGATTGATATCGCATCTAAGGTAATTGATGATGCAAAAGATCGACCGATAACACTATTGACAAGTAATTGTAAATTATATTTTTTGCATTTTATCTTATTTTCTTCAGTGGGAAATACGTTTGAAAGCAACTTTTGTTTGGAAGAATACGGTGGAAAGTTCGGGTAATCTTTACGGAATTGAATTTAGATATATTATTTGCAAGCAATTTTTATTTTTGTCATATATTGTTTGTTTGATTATTTAATACTGGCTAATATTGTATCAGGTATGTTCAAGGGCACAAAAAACGAAAATGCGAAGAGAGCAGAAAATTTGACAAACACGCCTCTTAGATTTGCTTGAAATACATTTCAGAACGATTTCTTGCAGTCATTTCGGCACGTTAAAAGTTTGTAAATTATCTGACGAAAGCCCAGATTTTCCAACGAGAGGGGGGGGGGCTGAGCCCCCCATTTCCGCCACTGAATACACCTGGAATTGTAGAGAGCTGGTGACTCCCCCCACTCTGGGTGAAAGTTTAGTCTTGTCCAGGACGCGAAACCCAAGTCCTTGGATCTGTAGAACACGACTCTAGTCACTGAGCCACTCCCGCACCAAATGAAGATTCTATTTTCCTCATTCCAATCGAAAAGTCTATTTTGTAACATGAGAACGCTGGCTTTAATTTGATGTGTCATTCAAAATCTTGAAGACCAAAAGAAGCACACACCCTTTTGTGCGTTCATGTGATTTTTTCCAACTTCACATCATATAATTTTCATTAATTTCTTTCAAATAGTTACAATGGTAAACAAAAATTAAGTTTTAATGGCCTTCCAGTGACAAAAAAGAACTGAAATATTTCTCATTCATTTTTCTTTACTTCTCTAGTTAATCAATTGACGTCACGGTTTTGTCGTAGCCTAGCAAGAGCTATCTCAAACACGCTTTAATTGCCAAAGCCTTGATGTTGGAAGATTGATGTTAGAAGATTTCTCGCTAGTTCCAATAGAATCTAGATTTTTCATTTACATTCTATTTAAAAATTTGCTCTCTTCTTGTATCACATCGCTTAGAAAATTCCACCTCTTTTTTCTTCGAATATTCCAACTTGTTTTGTTTTATCTAACTTAGAGGCAGTCAATTTTCAAATAAAATGCAAACAAAGAATTGAAATATTATTTAATTTAGCAAAATAAATGGTCATTGATCCCCACCCAAATTTCATCGTAATTTTTATAAAAACTTATCAGTTGATCAAGATTAACTTTCTAAAAAACGTCATTGGCTGTCACTCATACTTATTTCTTTGTCCGAAGTGGCCATTTACACGCAAACTTTGAAAAAGCTACCAACATCCACATCCCTAAAGCTACATCCCTTGTAACAAATAACATTTACACAATTTTGCTGCTGATAACAAAACAAATAAACAGGCAAAAACCTCAACTGCGTAAGGACTTATGAAACAATTTGCCTCTAGCAGTCTGGTCTTTTGTGTTCAATGCCACAGGAAATTTTTGGAAGTTTGCATCCTAGAGAGAAAACTATAGGAAGTAGCTTTACGTAAAGGCTTTCGCCGCACGAGACCAGTGCCAAACTATAAAACTTTCAAGTTTAATTACAAACTGTTTGGAATTTCGAAATCAATTCTGCTTTCTTGAATCGGAATTGCTTATACGAAAACGCAGTGGATCAAAAGACCGACAGATAGAAATGGCCAGGGGGCATGGAACCTGAATATTTTAACCATAGCAATTCTAGTCCTTTCCCATTTTAATACAAAGAGTATATATAGTCACGATTTGGTCATTTACTTTTCATTTGCTAGTCCTCCCATGAATCCGTTATTTATCGGGTCTGAACATGGTATAATAATGGAAACTTTTCATTTTGAATTCCTGTTAAAACTACAATAATAATAATAATAATAATAATAATAATAATAATATCATATTTATACAGGTTAACTTTGGTCAGCAACAACGTGCTGTTATCAATTAAGGACCTGTCTAAAATATACATGGATTACCGAAATAAAAATTAAATACATGATGAGAATGAAATCTTAAAAGTCGAAGTTAAAACTTTTACAAAAAGTCTTAAATCTTAGAATTGAAGTTTCACACTTCATTTCGTCTGTTAGTTTATTAAAAATCTTTGCTCCTTGAAAGTAAAAGGCCTTCTTGCCTGCTTCTGATTGTACTTTGGGCAAAACAAAACAATATCTGAATCGTTTCTGGGAGAAACATCTACAATATTGCTTTCACATTATCTAAATATTTATCTTATTTCTTGTTTTAGATTAATGCTAAGAAAATGCAGGTTCAAATCGATACTATTTATCAATGTTAATGGGAAACAGTGTACCAGCTACACAGATTGTTGATAAGAAACGAGGATCGATGCTAAGCATTCGAGTTTCTTATTTCATCTATCCTTATTTTTTCTTAATTTCATTTTTACCATTTGTAGCATTTTCTGTCTTGTATGCAATTTTTGATGTTTAATTTCCTACTATTAAGAAACATAAGAGACTTTGGAAATTTGTTATCAAAAGATTTGGAGGTTTATTAAAGATTTTTTAATGCTCGCGTCTAAGCTTTCATGCCAACCAGCCCATCACAGTTGTGCAATTTTGGAGTTTTGTAATTGTTTGTTTCGTGTCCTGGCCATTGGCTCCGACACAGGCTGGGAAAGTGAGAGGGAGGGGGAATTTAACACCCATCTCAAAAGATTTCAAAAAAGATCTATTGTCTTGCAAATATCTATTGTGGGGGTATGGTGTTTTTTTCTTCTATTCCCAGTATTCAAGTAATTGAAAACAAGTTTCTTGTTTAAAATGGGCGTATGTGAACTGGACTTGTTCCCCTCATTTATTTCGACGGCAACAAAGGAAGTCAGATGAAATTTATTTTGTAACATCAGAAAATTCCAATCAAAATCCAACCAATTTTTATCGCGACAATTCGACTCCTTCATATTCCTTATCGATCACGAAGTCACGTTTATAATCAAAAGTAACGGCCAGTTTTCTCCATTTTACATGAAAAGACAATACATTCAAAAGAAATGATAATAACCAGGGAAAACCTTGATGCTTGGCAATTATTTTGGCAATAGTTTCGTTTTGTAGAAAAATCTAGATTTTTCTGTAGGTTACAGTTTTTATCGCGACATTTTCTTCAAAACCATTTCTTATCGATTACAAAATTACTTTGCTAATCTAAATTTTTAGACCTGATTCAAAGGTTTGCATTTGAAACTATGGGCTTTTATTTCTCAATCACTAATTTTTAACTTTATAATAGCATTGCATTGAGTGGCTTTCTCTTTTTGGAAAGTCAATTTAAAGTCAAGTGTAAAATTTTGAAAATTTTGTTCAGTCGTTGTTGGAATGTTGTGTAGTGCACGTGTTTAGCACAAGTCGCATTATTATTTATCTTCGGTCAAGGGGGATGTCTTCTTCGGAACCTCTTCTCTGGCAAATTTTTTTCAAGGATTGTACCACTCTAGTGCTTGACAATTTTCAAGTGATTTTCATTGCCTAACAAAACAGCTTTTGGATGTATCATTTCCTATCATTAATGGGGAAAACATGTAAATTTTCCTGGATTCTTCAAACTTTGGTTGCAAAATGTCCTTCACTTTCTAAAGGTTGGTGTGTTTTCGCCCTTTTCTGCTTAATGCATCTAAATTATGTGTTTAATTTATTCTTTTTTGGTGTGTGAAAATATGTACTTGTATGCATTTCCAGGTTGGAATTTGCATCAATTTTAATTGTAATTTTAATTGAGACATACTTAATGCCTATTGTTTAAAGTGTCATCTATGTTATGGCAATAGAACTAGTTACATTTGTTGCTAGAACAACCATGCAACTTTTGTACTGCCTTTGTTTTGAATATGTCGATCTATCGACGAATCTTTAATCATTCAAAACAATGTGGGGTTTCTTCCTGAAATGTTGCGTGAGCAGTGGTTGACATTTGCTGTAACCCCTGTGATTCATCGCGCGCATGGCAAGTACATTTTTCCCATGCTGATCACGTTTGCCTGGTACTGTTAGACTTACTCCATGAGCCTCTGTTTCGCTACTGCCTCACTTGACGGACGCTACAACAGAGACTCATAATCCAAAGTACTCAAAAACTGGCGCTCAGGACAACTTTTTGTCCTACCAATCACAGAGCAGCTTTTCAAAATACGGTTTTCTGATTGGCTGGCACCTCAATTTCTTTCATAACGAGGTATCTTTTTAAAAACATCCCAACCCCCGTGTTGTTAGCGTTACAAAATATCACTGTCGAGAAATGGCAGAAAACTGTTGGCTGTTTTCGAAGATTTTGAAAGTGAATTCTATTGCAAAGCGTACAATGAAAAACACGTTTTTGCGTTCGCCCTCTACTGCATATGGAAACACTTTGTATCATTTTTGTATGAACTTTTTGTCCCGAGGATATGCCTTAGTACACTCCACTCTCAGAAGTATCGCGCTGGCTTGACGAAAAGAATTAAATGACGACAGCGTTGAAAACAACCTGACCAGTGAATTTTGAACTTCACCTTTGTGAAGCCAGTAGGCGCTAGTTTATAGTCAAGAACCAATTTCAAACAAAACTTTAAAAAATTAGCAACACTTTTTATCAAATATTTGATAAATTACTTTAAAAGATCGAAGTGTCGATTTTTTATCGGAGAACCTTGAAACCATAGTGAGACCTGCTAAAATTTAATCAAAAATAATGATTACAACTTTTGTTAAACAGGATAAGATAATTTTGTATTTCCATACAAATTTATAATAATTCTGTCAATGATACACCAACAACCGTTAGAATTAATTGATCCTAGGGATTTCCTGTCGACGATACGTAGAGTAAAAGGACTTTTCCTTCATACACCTAAGGGATTTTTCTAATCCCAGTCCAGATAAATTCGGGCCTACCTACATGGAGAATGCACCCTGATATTGGAGAAGTTCAGACAATAAACACCACAACTCAGTGAATATAATTAGTATATACCAAATTCAATTGGATGCAAGCATGTTTACTACAACATAATAAACAGTCAAGACAAAAAGTCACTTTGACAAAACTGAAGTTATAAATGATACTATAAATGAGTTCATATTATATTCTTGAAAAAGTCCACAATGAAATTTTACTTTATTGGGAGAATTGTCTGTCTTCATTGAGTTGTCATCTAGAACATAGACATAACAAAAAATTACTCACAATAACAAGAGGCACAACTTTATCCATTTTAATATCCTAGTTTTTGCCGCGGTCCTAGCTACAAGGCCTAGTTCAAAATTTGGCTTAACTTACTATACTTGAAAGTGACATCAAAATTGAACTGGTCTGGAAAATTTATCGGTAGAATAAACGCCTTGAAAAAAATCGGCCCTTGTTTTTGACCTTCCTGAACCAAGCCTTTCTCCTTCAGTTACTTATCTATCTCCATTAATTTGACTTAAGATATCATCATGGAGCTAACAAACTTATCCACGTGTTTGTTGCCAGCCACAAGGCACAGTAATTCACGCAAAGAAGTGAAATAAATTATAAAAAATCTTTCTACATGACTTCTTTGAAAAAATTACAGAAGAATACTGCAAAAAGGATAACTTACTGTTGCAAAGTCTTCACTGTAACTGCCACACCAGAGAAAATGCAATTCCCAGAGAAAAGAAGAAAAAACCATCCATACGTACGAAAAAACTAACATCTTTACACGCGAATGAAAAAGCTGTGCAAATGTGCAAATCAGGGGGGTGGATTTGGAAATATTTGAAAAGAAATCGAGAACGAGACAAAATTGAAGTTGCCAGTTTTTGAGTACTTTGGATTATGAGTCTCTGTTGTAGCGTCCGTCAAGTGAGGCAGTAGCGAAACAGAGGCTCATGGAGTAAGTCTATGGTACTGTCCTGGGCAATTCAGTTCAATGCTTGGGAAAAGCCTAATCAAAATGGCGTCTAGTTACGAAGAAGTGGACTTGGATGACCTTCAAGATTGTAGCCACTATTTGCGAAAATGTTGTTTAGTGGTAAGGATAGTTCTCTTTGATAAACTGGAAAATTTTGCAAAAGTTTTTGTATAAGAGCAGCCGCAACTGTTTGATTGTCAACATAATTTTTAATTCTTGGTCTGGCTTTAATGTTATGGCCTAGTAGTAGCCCATACATTAGGCACATTTTGATGCTCTTCGTAAAAAAAAGTTTGCTCTACTATAGGGTGAAATTTGAAACTTGGCTTATATGTGTATGTTCTGCTGCAAAATTTAACAAGACTGCAAAACAATAAAGAGTTCCACATCACTCCTCTTTTGCGACTGTGGTTCGAGACTGGGGCTGTGGCAATTTTTTTCAAATTTTTCAAATTCCACAAATGGCAAAAAATTCAGCACCAGTCTCTCTAAAATGTTAACAAAATATATTTGGAAAAACGGTTTGTTATGTTTGCATTTGTCTAGCTCTGCATTGCAAACACTGGGATGTTAAATAAAACAAAATAATGTTAAAATTACGAGAATTTTTTGATGCACACCCTCAAGATTTGGGGAAAATAGCCTTATTTTTCTTTAGTTAACAAATTTTTGTAGATACTTATGTGACAAAATTATCAGGTTGATGACCTTAAAACAAAACATTTGGTAACCCTATGCACAAAGAACAACAAAGAGAAAAATATTTAATGAAGCATAACAAGATTCCCACTCAAAATCTTCCATTGTGTTTGACACATACGTAAAATGAATTAAGGCAATTTCTTTTTTCTGACAAGATAAACTTCATTAATTTTTTTTATATTTCTTCAAATGGCCTTCAGATTTCAATACAAGGTCATTCCATGCCAAATGGACCAAATTTTTAAGGGGTCCCACATGCACCATCTCAGATCTTCATTAAAATTTGTGACAATGTTCATATAAATAAGATAGGAACACCATTTGTAAAATCTCAGCTTGATATCTTGTAAAATCCCAAATATATTGTTCTTCAAAGTTTCAAACTTTGGCACTAATGCCAAATTTTTGAATTTTTGGAGGTGGAGAAATGTTTTTTGCAAACTTTGAGCCCCTATATTTCTTGAACTGAATTTGTCTTGTACGAGGAGAGCAAAATTCACATACTTTTCAGAAAATTGGCACAACTTTATTGTTTTGATTAAAATTTCTAGTCATCGTTTTGAGCTGACCATCACAAATGGTACCAGAATGTTTAAATCCACATGAAATGGACAAAGACATCAACCTTTATAATTATTTTGCTAAATAATAATTTACCAAAACATCACAAGAAAAAACAGCATGCCACTGAATCTACCATATATCTATTAGCTACTCAACATGGTAAAGCTGTCAAGCAGATCTCTCTTACCTCTGTAGTTGTGTCTCATAGCATATACCTTGTATTAAGGTTTTTTTGATATCTTTTCTTAGATTTTAGCCAAATATATAATCCTACTGTTCTTTAACATTTGTTTTACATGTTTCTTCAGGCTCCATGCTGCAAGAAATTTTTTATCTGTCGTTTGTGCCATGATATCTCAGAGAATCACACTCTTGACAGATATAGTGTTGAAGAAATTGTTTGCATTCAATGTAGATTAAAACAGGCTGTAAGTATTTACTCACTAATAATTTGCTATAGCTTGTTTAAAGACTCATTGCTAACAGTGAGCCATTGCACTACGCAAGCATCCCATAATGCATTTTTAGACAGTCTGAAATCAATTTTGGTTAATCCGTAGAAGTTTACTGCCATTTTTTGGATCATCGCCACGCTCGCAAAGGCCCATTGTTAGCAACGAGTCTTGAAGTGTATGAAGCATGCAGCATAATTAGACCCAAAACATTTAACTCTTTGCAAACGAGACTGTTCTGATATGATCAATATAAAAGTTCAATGTGAAATTTAATGGCTTGCACCGCAGGGGAGGGGGTGGGCTATAGGGTCATGTCCCCCTGCTTTTTTGCTAAATGAAAGAATTAAATCAGCTTAAATTATTTATATAGATGTACCTTTTGATTCCACCAAGTACATTGGACCACAGTTCACAAGTAAAACAGCACCAAAAAAATATTTGCAACACTTGGGGGTAGAGAGAGTAACAGGAAACTTAATTTATATTACTAGCCCCCCCCCCCAGTTTAAGATCAGTTGCACTGGTCCTTGCTTTGATTATTTCTTCTAATTTAGCCCCAAGCAAACTAATCTGAACGATATTAGATATTTTACACAATATAGATAAGAAAAGTACAGTTAACATTGTATAATATCCCATTATTAAGTTTCCTTTCTTCTAAAAAGTTCCTGAAATTTTAAAATCGATTTGAACAATGAAATTGTTAGATTGATCTAAGTTGTTTATTCCCTTTCATATGAGAACTCCAAGAGCTCTGATCATAGACCAAAATGAATCTGAATGCGACTTTGAGAATAATGGTAAAAATTTCTAAAATTCTTTAATCAAAAAAACTTTTTGTAAATGTTTTAAGATTTTTCAGCTTTCAAATATTTTGTAGTTTCTGATTTATCCCTGACATCTTTATAAACAGAAGGTATTTACAAATATGATAATACTTTTTTCAAGGTTACTGATAGATGCATTAATTGCCACATCAAATTTGGTCATTATGCTTGCCTAGTTTGCAGAATGTTTGATGACAGAGACAAAAAACAATTTCATTGTGACAAATGTAGAATATGCAGGTTAGAATTCTATAAATTTTTCTTTTGAGATTGGCCCTTTTTTCTGTATTTACGATAATCATCTTCATGCATTTTGACCCTATGATTATTATAAAAGAAAATGTTTAAGATCACAAAATCTGCTGCCCTTTTTCGTGAAGGCTCATGTGATCAGTGTAAATGTTCCTTGCTGGTATTAAATGTTGCTTGATTTAATTTTTATATGATACGATGCTACATGGAAGAATATTCCAAAGGGAAACAAAATCTACACAAGTGATGAAGATTGCACATGAATATTTAAAATTTGCCAGTTTTTTTTAGCTTCATGCTTAGCTATCCATTTATTCATTTTCTAGAATTGGTGGTGAAGAAAATTTTTTTCATTGTCCAAAATGTGACATGTGTTTGGCAATAGGCATAAAAGAAAGTCACAAGGTGATTCTGTATTATCAAGATTATATGGCCTGTTTATATTAAAGCTAATTTTTCATGGATCATTGTTATTGTTACTAGAACAAATTGTACTGAGTAGAAAAAAGGATGCCCAAATTTGAAATTATTGATGGTTGAAGTAAGCAAAATTTCATTTAGCTTCGTTTCAATAAGTTTTTTGCTTTATGTGGGGCATTTACGTAGAAAGTATAAACATAAAGACTATATGATTAGAAACACTTGATATAGAACTCATATAAATAGAAGCACTAAAAGGTCAATCGTTTTCGCCTTATTTTCATGACTACTGCGTTTGAAGTATTCCTTGCTGACATATCGATTCTGTTATATTTACAGTGTATAGAAAAAATATCGCGATCTGACTGTCCAGTTTGTTTAGAGGTAAGTTAGAGTAGATTTGGATGTTTCGTGATTGGGTTATTTGGTTGAGACGAAAGATTGCGTGTTGAATGAAATGCTTATATTTGTTTAATACAGCATAAGTCATTTACTGTTGAAGGCAGCCCTGAAAGGGGACGATTATTTATGCCAGTTTAATCATGAGAATATGTCTAACTAACAAAGATAGGAAGCAAAACAAAATGAAGAGCATCAAAACCAGTTGTCTGTGAGCTAAACAAAGATATTTGTTTTAAATAAACAAGTTGGTGACTAAAACTTAAATTTTTGCAAGCATATTGATTTCATAAACTTCGTTATCGAACTAAATAGAAGTATTTTGATGGTAACTTTAAAAGACTCCGTCGTTATCGTTTGGAAAGAATTTTCATAACAGAATTTGTAAAACTTTCAACTTCTTCGTCATCAGGGCAGTCATTTTTGAAATTCATTTGTGATTCAAATTTCATGACCGTCAAGGATCCGCTTTGTTAGTAATAAATGTTTTGTTCTGACCAAAATTGGTTTTTAGCTTCTTCTCAAAATTCGCTTTAAAACAGCATCTCCTTTAATATCTTAAGGCGTTGGAAATTAACAAATAAAGCTAGTTTTTGTGAATTCTTTAACATGCTGTTACAAATGGTATAACCATGCTATTAAATAGCTAGAAATAGCATATTAATGCAGATTTAACCAATTGATGATATCGAGTATATTTCATTTCAGGATATGCATACATCGAGAACTCCATTGTTGGTACCGAGCTGTGGTCACATGATTCACGAGTAAGTGTTTCGTGTAATGTTGAAATTTCAAGAAACAGTTTTCCATAGTTTTACGAGAAAAATATGGAATATCATTGCAGAATATTTGCGACTTCAAATACTGTCATTTATTTCTAAGTATAAAGTTGGACCCCAAGTTGCAATTCCTAGAAAAATGAACCCGGAAGTCTGGCTGGTTACATATTGTAGCTAAGATGCACGAAAAAGCATTTTTATGGTTGTTACTGTACAGTATCGACTTCAAGAGTTCTGATCGAAGAGATTCGTTAAAAAAGTTATTAAGCAAAAACCGATGGTTTTCTTACCGATGATTTATAGGGAAACCTATAGGTTTTCTTAAAATTGATCATCAGAAGTGCCAGGAAAAATGAGTTGTCAAGTTGTTTCGCTGTAGAAAATTTTCCTTGACTTAAAATATATATGCTTTGGGATTGGCAATTCACATTTGTACCGCTCATTAGAAACATGAACCGAACCCATCTGGTTCGATTTTGATTACAGGATAACCAACTACCGATTAATCACTAAGTAATTAACCTGTCTTGGTAGGTGTAAGCGATCCGCTAATTGCCCGATGCTTTTCTTTATGTAAGAAATATCCACACCTACCTACGTGACGAGTAAGTAAACGTTCTCATTGTGGATGTCATCGTATGGACGGGAATCTGTAAAAATTGCCAGTTTGAGCAGCGGAACGAAGAATTTATTGAACGGGGTAATAGATTAAATAGAATCAGTGCCTGTCAAAAAGGCCATTTTTCTCCGTCCTTTTCGGAGAATCATGGCGTTTAGTGACCAAGATTTTTAGTGGGAAGCAGCAGTCTCGATTTCCCGACAATAATGTCATTATTTCGATTTCCCGCACAGAAAGTAGTGAGAAGAACAGAGACCCGCAAAAGAGCGGTCAACTTAGGAGCAATCATGTATCCGGATTTCGCCAAATTATTTCCCTCGGAATGGCGTCGCCATTTTGGTTCCTCCGGCCATGGTGCCCTTGCCAACTAGAATCCAGATAAATTCTCTGAAGTTTTCAAATAGAAATGGATATGCAATTCTCTTCTACTAAGAATTTTCATCGATATTGGTGACTATGATGTTCACTTGACTCGAAGGTACTCCGGCCAGCGTTTGGTACTCCAACTGAAGACTCTTTTCCAAAAGCACTTGAAAGTCACTTTTATGAATTACTTTTAAAATGCTTTCCTGCTTAGAATTTAAAGTAAAAATGAAGTTATTTAGGACTGGATTGCTAGTGATTGACTGTTGCAAGCAAATTCAACTGCTGCTGTGTGTGGAATTGTGATTTTTGACCAAACCCTAGCAAAACCCCAAGCCCTGCCCCTAGCAAAACTTTTCTATAGTACTATACGATCAGTTATAATTCTTGTCATTGATATTCTCCAGTGGTCTTTTAGCTATGTAATTGTGGTATACTACTGTTATGGGCCCTGTCAAACTCGAAGGCATAAGCACGGGTTTCTCTAGTTAACGTGGAATGCTCGCTGCGGCTCAGAAAGCAAGCGGCTTCTTTGGTTCATATTATGCCCACAAAGACGTTGATGCTCTTTAATTCAAACTCTCTCTCTATTTGCAGTCAAGGCCTCTCAATTTGTATTGCTATTATCAAGCATTTGTTTTTATGTTTAGGGGATGCTACAGTGCCATGAGAAAAACTGGGTAAGATGTCTTAAGAATTGCCTTTTCTTTTAGTGCTGATTTTCTTTTATCTTATTGTTCATCTGTAACTTAAATCAAATAGACTGTCATTAATAGCTCTTTTGCAGTTATCAGATGGCCTATTGCCATATAGAAGGTTTTCGCAGCCCAGATCATGATTTGGGTGGATTTTTTTTAACTCTCCCAGCAGCCACCAACTTTCGAACACTTTTTACCAAAAAAACGCACAGAAGTTGACATGCAGAACTCAATGTCATCACCTTACAATTAGAACCTGAAGCTCATTTCTTAAAAAGCTGGTCATTAACTTCTTATGTGGATAATTGAAGGCCTAACTTTCTTATGTGGATAATTGCTCCCATTTGAGTTCTGTTCCTCACCCTGCTACTATTGCATTTCTGTTCTCCTTACGATAGCCCCCCGCCCTCTTACAGGGATGTCGAAAGGATTTCAAAGTTAGAGTGGTACAGGAATGAAGGGGCACTTTGTCTCAGAACAGAAAAAGGAACACTGTTCCAAAGTTCCAAAGGGGGCATATCTAAATAAGGTGGCATTTTGTCAGAAATGGGTCGGTGTGTGTCCCTGGTGCTATGCTAACTAGTGCCGACGTTTGGGCCCCTTACATTTTTGTAACTTATCTTTGCATTTTAACGTCTCCATACTTGGAAGAAGTAATACGTCTCCATACTTAATATATCATCGATACGTCAAATGCCTGCCTTATTTAGCTCAAAAAGTACAGAAGTATTTTATCTGTTTTTTTAAATTGTGAACAAATCTATGTGTAGAATCATTTAACTAAAGTCTTCTGCAGTTTCCACTGATATTTTCAGTGGCATTAATCTGTTTTTGAAAGCAGGTAAATCAAAGGGTACCCTTATAGGTATTTCTTGTGTATGTGATCTTTGTAAGTATTGGAAGGAAAATAACAGGGGGCTTTTAAGACACAACGAACGAGGAAGCAACAGGGGCTTCAGAAAGCATAATGGATAGGGCTTAAGAGGGGGTTTTGAAAGTAAAATGAATAAGGAAATTATAGGGGATTCGGAAATAAATCGAAGAGGCAACAATATGGATTTCAGAAAGCAGAATAGATAAGGAGAAAATAGGGGGATTTGGGAAACAGAATGAACATGAAACCAGGGTGCCAGGAAAACAGAATGAATGAAAAAGTAATAAGGAGATTTAGAGGCAAAATCTAAGAGGGCTTTATAGATGGCTTGGGCAGGTTCTTACAATCACCGATGATGGTTTTGCCGAGAATGGATAGCAACTTTGCTTTGTGGAGATTTCATTATCGGGGCTTTAATAGATAAAACAGTGGGATTTACAAGTCTGCATATGGATTTACAGTGCCTCAAGTATGTGGACGGATAGATTTGGTAAACTCGCATTTTACGTTACCGCCTCCAGGAAAGCGCACCAGGATAAACCGGGTTATCGTGATTCATCATTGTGTGGATCATCATTGTTTGGTTCATCACACCCCCGTCGTTCTTCGTGACTGGTCTTCTCAAGAAACTGAGAGCATATCTTCAAACTCAAGTCGCAAAAATGCGTTTGCCGGAAATTCCAAATAGGAGATAAAGTGGCTTTGTAATGATGCTTTTGATGAGTTCCCATCTATATCTTCTGTTCATTATTCTATTACCATGAGAAGATTCGGTGGAGGGGGTGGAGGGTACACACTGAGCCAACCTGTTACGTCATGTTTTACCTGGTTTTAACAATGAGTTCCCATCTATATCTTCTGTTCATTATTCTATTACCATGAGAAGATTCGGTGGAGGGGGTGGAGGGTACACACTGAGCCAACCTGTTACGTCATGTTTTACCTGGTTTGAACAGGGTTTTGTGTTGTCATTCTTTCGTTGTCAAGTACTCTGGCACAAAGGCAGAATATGAATGGCGTTGGTTAATCAAAGTTCCTTTGTTGAAACAGAATTGCATTGGTCCTCGCTTCATGATTGTTTATCATTTACACTCTTTTTTATAAGAACAATTTAATAAGAACACGAGCCTCAAAACTGGTCAAAAGTTAAGAACAAATTAAGAACAAGCTGAGGCTGAGCTACTGTAAAATGCAATTTTGGACAACGTCTTTTTAGGATTTTCAGCCATGTGTGGATGCTTTTTCGGCGAATGTTCAAATGTGACGCCATATGAAGGTTGTCCCACTCACAATGTTGGCAAATGAGGCCTGAACACGTCCTTAGAGCGAAATGCTAGCAATCGCACTGCTTACACCCTACTAATTAAAGAATAAATTAAGAACAATCCACCCTCAGATTTTCGAAAAAAATTGAGAACAGTCACCCTGAACTCAAATTTACTGGTTCTTATAAAAAAGAGTGTAGATAAGGCAGTTAGGTGTGTCTTCAAATACGCCATGCCGTTAATTCTCGGCGGGCTCAGTAAATTGGTCCAATCATCATCATGACACCATGTGTGTTCCTGAAAATAAAAAACTGGACCCTAATCTCTGATTCTGGGTTGCTTAAAGCCTACCTTTTTCTCGGACTTTGCCAACAAAATTTAATCCATTTCCTTTTCACTGAAATATGAAAGCTTGATCAAATATTTTTAAAAGCAATTCATGTAAAAACCATTCTTTTTCTTAAACTTATGTTGAAAGGCATATTAAGGAGTAGAATTCACTAAATTTGATTTTGGCAACGATTCCTTATGGTTCTTGATATAAAAAGACAAAATAAGACAGCTGTAAAACTTTAAACGCAACACACTGTTTACTTCCCAACACTGTGCTCGATGTCTTTACGAAGAAATGGAAAAGTCGTGTCAAGTTCCAAATAATACCCTGCAATGAGTAAAAGCTAACAACGACTTGAATTTCTTATCTAGGATTAGAACAATAGCCATTGGTTTGCCAAAAATTATCATTAACATCATATCAGTAAATTCCTACCTATCTTATGGTTTCGCTGACTGAGGTAAAAAGCAACCCTATTTTCAAGATTCTATGTCCCAGAATTCTAGCTTTCAGACCACCTTTTCTCAGAGTTTTTCGGAACTCACATGATATGAGTTTGACCAACTAACTGAGCCCGCCGGGCGTAAATTACAGTTTTTGTCCACAGAACATTCTCCTTGCGAGTCCCATTCTGTTCAGTGCTACAAAGTCAGAGAATATCTAGGCAGTCTTTTTCCGTCAAGTATTGCCTGCTCAACCCTCGTTTGATTGGTTGCAGCCCTCTACCCCCCCCCCCCCCAACTACTTTGATATGCCTTTATAAGGTAGTATTCAATAAGAAGCAACAGATGATATGCTTTTCTCGCCAGTTCCCTTCTTCAGTTTAACTTTTATTCCGACGACACTTAGAGACAGAATTCAACGAAACGGGGTAGTTCTATTTCACTCTCTTCTTTTATAAGAAGACGCTTTACAACAAGAACACCGAGGCTCGTTTTCACAAAAATAAGAACAGCATATGAACATGCCCAGCTCAGTGGTGTAACGAACTAGTCACTTTTAGTTCCAAAACTAAGGGCCCCCGAATTTTGGAGGTCTCCAGAAAAATTTTTATCTTTAATGCTGGTATTTTGATATGATAAACGATAACAGGGCTCCTAGCTTGCGTGATTTCTCAGACTTTTTACGGGCCCCAACTGAAACATCCTCAAGTGTCCCAGCTCCTTCGTTACGGCAATGGACCAGCATCAGGTAAAATGATTTATGAAAATGTTGAAAATTGTCTCGCGTGTTAACAAAACAGAGCAGATTTTTTCAACTGAACAGCCATGCTACTAAATATGTCACGCAAAGCGATTATGTATTTAATGGTTTAAGAAAATTTATAGTATGTAGTTGTAAAATATCGTATGTCTTGCATGTAGTTTGAGAAAAGTCATTTGTCGCCTTTCGCATGTCGTTCGACGCACAGTCCTTATTCCGTAGAATGCTTCTCGCCTGGAATAGAAATTTGAGTTAAAAATAACCTTTTGACTATTCACGGATTAAGTATTTGACGAAAACAGGTATTCAATGGGATTTAATAAAATGGAAAGGGTATCTATTCGATGAGAAAATTTTACAAGAGAAAATTGCTGGATTTCCTTCAGGAATAGGTGTGTCATGTCGAAGGCATTTGTTGTTTGCTGACCTTTAAGGCTTAAGACATGCCTAGAGGGAAATCAAGAAATTGCCCGAGGGGAGACACAAGGAACAAAAGGAAAGAATGAAAAAAGAGGCAAATGAGGGTCTGTATAATAGAAAGTAAAATATGCAACGAAATGACATGCGTGCGTCGGATAACAATGTGGGTTGCTTTAAAACGTGCGAATAAAGCAGCTTACAGGAAAAGGACATTAAAATGAGGTGACTCGATATCGCCTCAAACGTGACTCAACGTAGAAAAGTTAAAACCTTTTTTGGGGAAAAATAGGTCCTACTGTTGTGTCAGGCCTAAAAGTTGTGAAGTTATGATATAATGTCTGGCTAGCATGAATGAGATTTGGTTAAGCCCAGAAATATTAAGTGCTAGCTGTTCAGCTTAGAACGGTATTTGACGGTTAAGTTTCTGATTCGAATCTCTTTATTCCCATTAAATCTCTTTTTTCTAAGAATCAGATAATTTAGGCCGAGGCTCGATATTTTCATTTTTTTTATGATTTGAGACAATATTGTTCTTAATGTTGTTTTTATTTCAGAATTGATTTTTCTACAACTGCATACGATAAAATGTCCTTAGCTGAAAGACAACAGTTTTGATTAAATTTTTAGTAGCACAACTGACTAGCTGATGCAATCAGCTCTCATTGTGTTTATCTATTTACATTATATTTACAAAAACAAAATTGCAAAAAAGCATTATTTTTTAAAATACATTTTTGGTCATGTCAGTCAAATTTTACGATATTCTTATATATTTGCTAAATCGAGCCTCGTCGTTTTTGTAGTGTGTTTTTGTAACAATAGTGTAGACATTCAGAAACTGTTTGAATCATTCTAAACTTAATAAGATCCACTTCCTGCTATACGTATTTTGGTGTATTTCGTTATTCTTTGCCAGCATTTTGGTTCCTAAACATTTGACTTTGTATCAAAACACTTTGTTTGCAATAGCAGAATTATAATAGAATAGTGACAGACATATCAGAAGGTAACCCCCCCCCACTTAGATGGTACCTCAGATCTATCTGGCATTGTTCTTTCTTTCTATGCCAAACCCCAAACCGTACGTTTGTCGTGTCGTGTCGTGTCGTGTCGTGTCGTGTCGTGTCGTGTCGTGTCGTGTCGTGTCGTGTCGTGTCGTGGTGTGGTGTGTTGTGTCGTGGTGTGTTGTGTTGTGACGTTGTGTTGTGACGTTGTGTTGTGACGTTGTGTTTTGACGTTGTGTTGTGACGTTGTGTTGTGACGTTGTGTTGTGACGTTGTGTTGTGTTATTTTATGAGAAGAATTAACAAGGTCCTTTGATTAAAGGATGTAATCATACCGCGTCCTAAAACGCAAAGTGGCCTGTAGGATCTGAAGAATATTTTATTGAAAATACATTATCATAGAACCGTTTCCATGCAAAAGGGCCAGGCCTAATGATGATATACTTCCAGTATTAAAAGACGTATTGTCGTTTAGTGAGATTCTTCTCATACCAATGCTGTCTGTTAAAACACTCCATTCACCCGCAAAAAATCTCAAACCAGGTTGGTTTGTTCTTTATACGCCCTACGGTATTAGATTCTGGCTGTTAGTATTTATCTTAAAAAAGAAAAGAAAAAATAACTAATCTTTATTGTTTGAGTAAGCCGCATTTCTCACAATTGCTTTACGTTACCTCATTTAAAAGGGCTGGGTTTCTAATCTGGTAGGATCAAGCTCTTCTGAATTAAATCCTTTTCATTGTGGTTAAAAACATTTGAACGTATGTTGAAGACTTTTATCTGCCAACAAATTACGCGAAATCTTCCTTAACAAAAGTTCTTCAAAAACAAGTCGGTATTGGCAAAGAAACAGTAAAAGTTTCGAAGAATAACAAAAAATGGAAAAAAAATTTTGGCTTTAAAATCTGTTATTTGTTATTTGTCATGATTTTTACTATGTCCTTTGTATTTTCAAACACCTTTCGGAATAGGCCCTCCGACCGAACAGCTAGTACTTGAATTACAGATATTCTAGAAAAGCTTCAGTACTGTTCCTTAGGCGACGTGTCTAATCCATACTTCAATGCAGAAAGAAATATCTGGATATTGATGCAAATGTATTAATACGTACATATTTTTAGAAAATCTTCGCTTCCTAGTTTTAATTTACTCAGCTGTTTCATTATTCCTGTATTTCAAGTGGCACAGAAAGTTTTCGATCACTAAGAAATTCTATTTAAAAAAATTAGGCTAAAAAGGAGATTTTATCCATTCTGAATCGTTTATTCAGGACAAAAATTTGCAGTAGCAACTTTGCAGGGTTTTTATTCTGTACGAAGTTTTATAATCATAAGTCCTTTTTTGTCTATCATAACCCTGTTGCACGCTAGCAAGTACAAAAATATTAGGTGAACATTTTCTACATTTTCGGTTTCTGACCCTTGATAATTTTGGAAGCCTCTAACCTTCAGATTATTTATTCAAAATCCTTGAATTTTCTTTATAGAAGTGTGTTTCGATGCCATCCATTTTTGATACAACTGCAGACGTATTGTATTGACTTTGCGATTTTTGATATAAGATACGGAAGATACGATACAAGATTCGGAAGAAACTAAAACCTTGAATAAGGCTACCTGTTCTTGCCGTCTTTTTGCTGATATTTTTGCACAGCATAGGCCTAGTGATCAGATTAAAGTCAGAAGCATTTCATTTTATGCCTCATTAGAAAAATTTCAAAGTAGGGACATAGAGAGGAATGGGCATAGTCTTTCGTAAATGGAAGCTGGCACTCATATGTTGTTGGGGGCAAGTATTCCTCATACACCCTGTACCCTACGCCACTGACCATGACCTTCTTGAAGTGTGTCTTGTAATTTGGTGTACGTCGTAGGTTACCGAATAACCTTTTTTTGTATATACCAATACCAAGTGAACACATTTTATTTGATAATCTTACGAAAAAACCTATTCCTTGGTTGTAGTTTCTTTTGTAATAGTTGCAATTTTCATGTTAGTAGGGATGACCATGGCAAATTTGTAACTGGACTTTTCAACTCTTCGTACTGATATCATTTTCTGTTATCTTTTCAGAGCAATAACATGTCCAATTTGTTGTAAAAGTTACGATGATGCGGCAATGGTTTGGAAAAGACTTGATGAAATAGTAGGAGCGACGCCGTTAGATGATAAATACAAGGATATTAAAATGAAGGTATTTCATACTTTATTACAGATTTTCGTAAAAACTTTTTGTAGCCGGCTACCCCTATGCTCACGTGATATTTAATCTGATATCTAATCTGGTTAAGGAGGGTATGCCTATTTAAGGGTTTTCTTTTTATCATTTGGGTATGAAAATAGTGCAAACGTTTTCTACACTTGTGCTTATAAAGATTTGTGGAACCTGCTCTCATTGATTAAAATGGCCTGCCCAGGTTAATCCTAGCAAAACAATTTTAGTTTGAATTTAAGAAAAAACGTCGCACAAAAGAGGTTGAAATGTAGAGCTGAAATCACGAATTTGCTGATGATAAAAAATTTACCTGGCACAGCGGCAACAGTGACAAGCATCAAGTTTGTTAATACCAATATTTCCTGAAAAAATACTTGACTTTTCTCTCCTGAACCTCGTTTATGAACTTTTATTTTGCCTTAATTTTTATCAGTTTTTGATTATCATACAGTTTTTCAAATGAAAAAGCAACTTCCTCACTAAATATTTCTCACATCCGACCCAATTTAGAAGTTTGCTTTTAATTGAATTTTACCTTAATAGATGTTCTGATATTTATGATTTGTTAATTATGGTTAAATCCTTTTTAATTTTTTTTACAAGACATGTATTTTTCTTGGTAATTACCATCCTTAGCCTCTGCCATCCGAACACCTAAGAGGCTTTGTTTTTACAAATTAAAAGAAACTTTTGAAGCAATAAATTTTCTAATTAAATTTCCAGAAAGGTGTGTATTTTTTCTCGAAGGGCTATCCCGCTGGGCCCGTGATAACTTTTTGATACTACACCCTCTATCGATACATTAAGCTTTGACATTAGAGCTGGATGAACAATGGCTGATATTTCCTTCAGTTTTATCTAAACATCATTTTTTGTATACGTTCTATTTTTTACTTACTTCTCGGCAGTTACATATTTAAATATCATTTTTACTGAGTGATGTTTATCAAGTGACAATTTTTATAATCCTTTGACATTTTTAGTATTTTACCTTTGTATATTGATTAAATAAACTATTATTTTAGTTCTCATTTGCAAGTAAAGTTGTGCAGTTCTTCATAATAGCTTTCACATTTTCTACTCCTTAATTAGTATATCTCTATTACTTTTATTATTGTTATAACGTACTTTCTTAGAGAATTTCTTTTCGTTTCAGATTCTATGCAGAGATTGTCACAAGGTAAGTGCAACTTTGCGAAATTGTTGTTTTGAACGACCCTCCATGCCAATGAATTCTTCTTTTCAAAACCAACACAAGAACGGTTTCTTTTAGTGTATATATTATAAAGAATTCTCCTTGCAACGTCCATCTTGATAAAGACAGGAACACTTACTGAAAGTCAAAATGAGTTGTGAACTGACCTGTGATAATGCTAGGCCAAACAGCATTCAAACAGTTAAAATGTCCCACGGGAGTATAGCCTCAGTCTTGTGGCCTGCCACTGTGCTGATTGATCATGAATGGAATAGCAACACGTGGTTATCGTCACGTTATTGAATTCTTGGAAATACAGAATATTTGTCTAAGCCAGCCTATGGCAAGTTCCCAATCTACTTCAAGCTGATGGAATAGGCTGATGTAATTGAGAATTGGACCGATCCAGTGCTTTATTATCACGTGTATTGAAATGGTTTCAACAACATACCTTGCATCGCATGCTTTCTGCTAAACGTGTGTTTTGGCTACTACTGCTTCATTTTGATGTAGTGGCATCCATATATTAACTGGATACAAACGAGCACTCATTCATGAAATTGTTTGGTAAAATTTAATCGCACCGAAAGAATTAACCGACTCGTGGGAATTCTTCGAGATAGTGACGCAGCATTAACAATTTTCGAATCGTACAGGAATCTGTGAAAATTATAAGTTTCTTTGCAGAAAGTGACATTTTTCGTTTCCTATCGCTCATCTGCTTGGAAAGCTAATTTACGTTTTTGGAATATGTCTGGTGAATACGTTCTTCTTGTTGTACCTAACAATTAGCTTGAAAAGTTATTGCATTGCTCAGAAGTCGTTCATTCACAATGCCATGTTCAAAAGTCATTATTCATTGACAAGGGATAGACCACCATAGTAATCACTACCTAGATCTTTTATCAACATCTAATCGCCATCATCTGATCATCTGCATCAGGTAATCCATGGCGTGCATCGTTCTCAGCAAATCACGGCATCAGTAGGCTTCTATCATTTGTTCTCGATTACTCAAAACCTTTTAGAGATCAAGATCAATTCACCTACCATTTTTAATCACTTGCATCATTCGATTTTTCTGCTGGCTGAGTCTTAGCTACTAGGCCATCATTCTGCTTCTAGCTGGTATTCATAATCTATTTAGTATTGTTTCTTGACAACTGAAGTCTACTGCCTTGTGATCATGAAACATTTCTTCGATTCTAAATGGAGAATCTTTAATTACTCAAAAAATCATTACAATTGTGGGAGATTTTAGTTCCTCATGCCTGAACTTTGTTTTTCAGGAATCTGAGGCCCAGTTTCACATAGTTGGTATAAAATGCGGAGAATGTGGTTCATATAATACTTGTCAAAGCTAGGAATCTAGCTGTAAAATTTCGCGAATCGTAATCAATTATATGGAAATTGACTGACTGGTGTTATAATAAACGAATCCTTCGGCGCATAAATTCAAATGCATAGTCTTACGAATATCATAATGCGTTTAAATGGCAGTACTGCACAGGACACAGCTGCAGCACTTTCTGATTTGGCTCCATTCTAGGTTTGCAGAGTGGGAGTTTTCTTAGATTCGTTCATTTTGCATTCAGTCAAGAGTCGTTCGTTTTGCATCCAGTCAAGAGTCGTTCGTTTTGCATCCAGTCCTGAAGGCAGGCTTCTCCCTGTTTATCTTATTTTGAGTCCACATAGAGCAGTTGGTGAGAATTTTCTGGATTTACTTCACAGTGGAGTGGCACATTCTCAAGGCTTGATACTCAAAAACGTTCGCAGTTGGCAATGTTCTCAAAGCAGTGTTACTTGGCTTTGCAAATAGAGCGTTTTACATTTTTATGCTCATTCCTTCGGACCCGCACTGATAGAGCCTCCTTAAAGTAAGAGACAACGGACAGGGTCCTGTAAAACTAAAATTCCATGCAATGCTGGAAGTTCGCTTGGTGATTTAGGCCCTCTGTTAGCATATTTCTTCTAATTGGACGGATTGTGAGATCAGTCTAGCGTAACAGTAGGCAGAAAATGAGCCTAAGCCTTCTCAGCGTTTTTAATCTTTTTGAATGTAGCTCACATCATTGATGAAAAGAGTCCTAAAAACATAAGATTCACACGAATGCCTTGCCTGAATCATTCGTTAACAAGTTTGATTAGGCTACATCAAAGTAAGACACTTCGTACCTAGCACCTATATCCTTGCTATGGAATCTGTGTAGCTTCGTGCTACTTATACATTTCCCACTATATTTTCACCCAAGTTGTCTTCTCGGTAGAACTAATTTTGAATGACGAAATGCTTTTGTAAAAAAATTATTGTCAAATTTTTAAAATGTATGCTAAATGAGCCAGTTAACACTGTATTTTTGACAAAATGCCTTCGAGTATCTAGATGCTCTGGCACCAAGTGTATGTGAAAGGCAGTGCATCGGCTTCAATGCAACTTAATTTGAACCCCAACGTAGACCAGAGTCACACATGGTTAACTGAGCTTGTTTCTTATTTCCTTTTGTTGCAGAGGTTTATCTATCAATCTATCAATGCCTTTAAAAACATTATGAATGAATCAACATTTTTTTCTAAATTCATATAAAAGAAATGGCAGTTCCATTCTAATGCTGCTAATCATATCCAATGTGTCCGTGGAAGTTGGAACTGAGGTGGCTGGCTTCCGCATATCGCCATTTTCAGTTGATCCTGGTAAAATAGAAAATAAAGTTTTAAGGATTGTCTCAGGGTCGTTCAGGTAAAAAATGAATGTTTGGTGTTGAAAGCAGACTGGGGAAGTCACTTAGGTTGCCTTTGCGATAATACCAAGAAGCACCTGCAAGATTGAAACCAAGGGATAATACCAAGAAACACTGAAAGGTAGAAAAGCTTCCCCTTGAAATTTTAATTTTATAACATTTTCTTTTAGAAGTGAGATGTTTTACCATTGATACAAGCTCTTTAGGGGGAGGGGATTCATGCTTGTGGGTCTCCAAACCAAACGATGAGTTTCTAGGCACTCACCCTACAGATGAAGGAGTCGATTCATTTTTACGTTGGTTCAGTCTTAAAAACAGATAGAGACCCCTAAACCATCGTGCTAGGAGTTTTTCAACGAACGCAGAAAGTTGCGTACATTGATTTTTAAGCAAGATACGAAATGATTAAGCATCAGCTTCGTTACTGACTTTCTTTATGACATCTTAGTATCTGCGTTTTGCACATCCATGAGAATTTACACGCATTTCAGTTTTCCTGCAATACGTGATATAAAAAGAAGATGTAAGAACTAGAATACACGAAAGATGTTAAAACGTGCAACAAATGTATGTGCATGAGCCACTTACAGCAGAACGGTGAAGTTCCGCTTGTTTGGAGGTAGTATTTTCCTCTTGCTCCTTTGCTAACATCGTATCCCATAACAGTGGATCTAGCATTTTTGCAGTAACCAAAACGAAATGCTGTGTAATTTGAGCATTCGTACGAGCGATAATCACAAGGTGGATTTATACTTTTTATGAAAAGCTCCACAGCACGGATATGACTGCATATTGGCGGAACCTCTGCAAAAGAGAACGAGTCCCATAGAAATTGTGTTTTTAAAGAATTCGCAGGAAAAACAGTAGTGCCTTTACGTTCCTCGCACTAGCACGATTCGAGGCTGCTACTGCGAAAGAAAGAAGAATTAATAGCCTGTGCTCCAGACCCCTAAAGAATTATATGCAATTTTAATAGTCTTACTATTCAGTCCGCAACCAGGCTGAGCTCCTCCGCCATTAACGTAGAAATCAATGTCTCCCGATCTGCCTTTGACCCCAATAAAATACAGGAAACTTGTGTGAATAACATCAACAAATCGAGCATCAGTTGAATCAAGTCTGGCTTTGCTTGGCTCGCGAGCGAAAACAGGTCCAGCTGGATCGAGACCTGAATAATTGTATTGATATTTAGAACTTCATGTAAGCTGCAATCATTAGGGGCTGGTTATTTGGAGAGGACTGATTGTTTCCAAGGGGCTGACGAGAAAAGTTCTCTAATCGTCAGCAATTTCTTGGATGTCTTTAACCTAAAAAACCTTATTTAAGTTCATATTGACTTCATACTTACCAAAGGAAGCACATGCTTTACAAGCACATCAACCATAGAAACAGAATTAACAGACTTCTACACAACGGTATTTACTGGTTTAAAGGTAATATTGTTAAAAAGGGGCGTAAGAGAATTCATTATAGGAACTACAGTAAATTTAATGTTGAAAATTTTAGAAAATTTTATAATATAGTCCTTTAATGGGTTGGATTATGGCCTTCAATGCAGAATTTTTGCATGTACCAACATTAGATACTTTCCAATAAGATACCAGGAAACACGTTTACAGTCTTCGAACCTGTACAAACCTGTTATACGTGAAATGACATGTCCTTTCTCGCGGAGTCTTTTGCCTGCAAACCCAGCAACCTGAGCACCAAGGCTGAAACCAATCAAATGGACCTTGCTATAGCACAACCTCAAATCGTTATGAAGACGCTGTATGAGGTAAGCGATTTGTGCCCCAACTAGCCGGGTGTTGCCCGCTGCCTGAAAGTACTGCTTTCTAGCGCCTATACCCCAGTATACACCAATGACGTTGAAGTCATCACGTTTCAGAAGTTCATCTTTCATTTGTCTTACCCACTTTGCAGTGGCTTGGGTTTCTGCAAAGAAAAGCAAGTGGAAATGCATTGGTTCTACATGGCCATCATTCTGAATGCCTGTTCTACATTGCACGATGACGTAGAAATGGGCGATGCTTTTAGCAATAGACATGTAATAGTCTATCAAATAAGGTGGGTGCTTGTTGCCGTCGAAAACATAATCGGCCAGCTACCAACCTTTCCATCCATGGATTAGGAAGATAGTCTTTCTGCTTATTGATAAATGTGATGCATCTACATCGAACATGTGGATGGCTTTTCCTATTTGGTTTTCCCTTGTGTATAAAATGAACTTGGTTCCCGTTCTACATGGTCGCTCTGGAAGAAAATTCCAAACCATGTTCCATGGACTGCTGTTGTTGAAGCATCCAAACGGTGGGTAGCACACTGTTCTCCCTATGAATTAAGCAAATGGCAAAAGAGTAGAAAAACGGAGAGCAAAACTTTGATGAGGCTAACAATAACTTAAGTGCAGTAGATAAAAGCAGGTATTCATATGAATCGTGCAAATTGGGATAAAAAATTAGAATATGCAGATATCGAAAGAACATCAAATTGTCTTTATCTATTATTTGTTTTGCTCTGATGATAGACAAAGGCGTATCTTCCTTTGGCAATAGATAAAGGCGTATCTTCCTTTGGTGATAGATAAAAGTGTATCTTCCTTTGGCAATAGTTATAGGCGCATCTTCCTTTGGCAATAGATAAAGGCACATCTTCCTTTGGTGATAGATAAAGGTGTATCTTCTTTTGGCAATAGTTATAGGCGTATCTTCCTTTGGCGATAGATAAAGGGGTATCTTCCTTTGGCGATAGATAAAGGCACATCTTCCTTTGGTGATAGATATAGGTGTATCTTCCTTTGGCAATAGATAAAGGCACATCTTCCTTTGGTGATAGATAAAGGTGTATCTTCTTTTGGCAATAGTTATAGGCGTACCTTCCTTTGGCGATAGATATAGGTGTATCTTCCTTTGGCAATAGATAAAGGCATATCTTCCATTGGCGATAGATAAAGGCATACCTTCCTTTGGCGATAAATAAAGGGGTATTTTCCTTTGGCGATAGATAAAGGCGATAGACAAGGTTGTCAGCGGTTTTTAAAACCCGTTTAACGTGAAGGTAGTAAAGAATGTGTCGTTAAATATATGAATAAGGTATCAACCGTGAAATGTGAACGCCTGCAAACAGGCGAAAAATGACCGCGAAGAAGAGAAAATTGGTGCACGTGATCGTGAAGATCCAGACCAAAGAATACGTGAAATGCCGAATAGGTGGCCACTCCTTTAGGCACTGTTATACATAAGAAGGGAGGATCTTGCTATTAATGTCGCTCAGTGTTCCAATGGGATAGGGACATGGCTAGTACCAGTTCTAATCCTTTAGCCAGACATGCTCCAATAGTCTGCAAATTATTCTTTACTTTCTTTGTTCTTGCAAATTTACGAAGCTACAATATTTCGAGCTTGAAACTGAGCGTGTCTGTGGCCTTTGAATTCCTCTTCACATCACTGTTCTCAGTTCAGTTCAGTTCAGTTTAATTTTCAGTTCAGTTCAATTTTAAAATTCCACTACATACAAAAATCTTTCTAAAATACATACAAATAACTAGAATAACAAATTACAACAGATGACAAAAAATGACAAATTTTACAATAAGAGTACATAGAATTTCGTATGGAGAGGAATTTCTTAAGGAGGAGCTCTCTCAGTAGGTGGACTAATCGAGGAGAGAGCACCCCCTAAGCTAAAAACTTATCATTCAATTTATGAATCTTCTAGTGATTCGTTTGATCAATGTAAGGAAGAATTATCTTATCAAGGTATTCAGAATTGGTACTTAGTTGAGAACAGATGCAATTTCAGATCACGACGGAAAATCACTACTGAAGTAGATTGTTTGATATTGGATGGAATGTCGTTCCAGGATTTAGCGCCTGCATATTTAATAGATCGTAAGCCATATTGCAAAGTATTCTTGCGCGTCATAAAAATATCACCTTTGCGAGCCTGCCTTGTATCATACTGATGAACGGTAGACAAAGTTTCAAAAAAATTATGGGAGAAGGTAGGAGAAATCAGGTGAACAGATTCATACACAAAGATAAGTAGCTTGAAGTGAAATAAATCATTTAACTTTAGAATTTTCAATTCAGAGAAAATAGGTGTAGATGGTGATGTAAAATTCTTGAAAGTAATAGCCCTAACAATTCTCTTTTGTAGAAGGTAAATCGGTTTGTTGTGGATGTCATAGGTAAGACCGCAGACAATGATTCCATACTGGAGAAAAGAGGCAAATAAAGAGTAATACATAGAAACTAGGACGCTAGTAGGCAGAAGATGCCTTATTTTGAAGAATATACCACTAGTTCTTGCTAACTTCTTTGAAAGTTCGTTCAAGTGATATTTCCAATTGAGGTTTCCGTCCAAAAGGAGACCAAGAAACTTAACATGTTTAGCCTGATTAACATGCTGCTTACCAATCTTAATGTTGACAGTTTTATCTAAAGAATTTTGAGGAGAATGGAAGATGACAAAGCTTGTTTTGTCTATATTTAATGCAAGTTTATTAGCATCAAGCCATTTTTTAACATTCTTAAGTTCTTTGTTTACTACTTCCTCTAGTTTACTAAGATTGTCAGATTCAAAGTATATGTTTGTGTCATCAGCAAAAAGATACAAAGATAGCTTGTTAGAGGAGTTTGGAAGGTCATTAATGTAGATGAGAAAAAGAAGTGGACCAAGGACAGAGCCCTGGGGAACACCATAAGTAACATTAAGATGACTAGAGTTCTGGCCATTTACAGATACATACTGATTTCTATTGCTAAGATAAGAGCTAAACCGTGCTAAAGTAGTACCTCGTACACCATAATGTTCAAGTTTATTGAAGAGAAACAAGGAGGCTGTTCTCTACTTCGAGGGTTTAAAGTTCGGGGATGCAGGAAATGGAAATCCTGTCAGCACATATCCCTAATTCACTCGTTTTGCTTAAGAACAAAAATTGATTCTTTAACCTATTAGCGTACTTCATTCACTTACATTGTTACTGTCAACACTTACTTTGGAAATGTTGGATGACCTGTTTTCCTGCTTTAGCGATGCTTTCTCCAATTTCCTGAAGCTTACTCTTCACTTTCTTACCAACCCTCGTGACAAATTTATTGGCTTTTCCTAACAGCCCCTTGAATGTACGTTTTGGTATTTTCCTGTAATTGAAATTTACTCAGTAATTAGACAGATATTGACATGGTATATTGAAGTAATTAGACATATATTGATGTGGTAAATTGTTTAAGACAGCAGGACATTTTCATTAAAAGCAGGGGTGAAGGAGCGCTTTTCCCCAAAATAATCAGCGACGCTTTTGTGTATATTGCGTTGTTCTCTATTGCAAATACCAACTTGTGGGGGCAGTAATCAAAACCATACGCCATTTGCCATACAATATATATGGTACGTCATACATTAGGTATAATCATACCTAAAAAACAAATTGTCATCTAAATTAATCATATAATGGATAAAACGGATGTCATCGTTCGACCGTCATGGTATGGGCTCTAATTTAAACTAGAGGCTAGACCCCAATATATACCCTAGCCGAAGCTATTAATGATTGAAAATTCGCGACATTGTCGATTTAGGGAAAATGTTGAAGTATTTTACCTTACTGAGAAAGACTGAGCTGCATACTCTTCTGCGATTTCGCTAAAATCAAAATGGCGGTCATCAGCTTCTGCCAACATGAGATCTTCTTCAAAGGATTCAACCGTGTCTTTCTCCTTTGCTTCGTCTTCTTGAAATGCATCATCTTCCTTTATGGCTGCAAGTATCCGCTCATCTTCGTGCAACTTGTCTACTTTTGCAGCTTTGTTGATTTTATAAGTAAAAAAGCATTTTATTAAATGTCAACGCTCCAAACCCCCGCGATACAAACAAAACCTGCCAAATATCTTGCAACACCGCCGTGAATTTTCAATGGCAAATTCAGTCATACCCCTCTCTCCTTGCAAACATGTTGGTATACTATAGAACGTCGCAGGGGTTAGGAAGTACGTTTGTTCGTCTGACCTTTGAGATTTTTCCTAAAAGTTTAACACTGGGAAAGGGGACGGAAGCAGTAAACTTATGGAAAGGAAATTAAAAATACAGCGTAAACTTCTCCAAGTAATTTCAACAGGCATTAAATGTATTTATTCATCTTAAGTTTTTCTCAATAACATCAGTTAAGAACCGTACTCTTTATTAATCAGTTGCAGAATACTTTCAAAGTAGTGTCCCCCATAAGAAGTGTTGCCAAATTTCTCATAAAATTATGCTAGATTTTCAAAAGTTTAAAAAAAGGCTAGCTCTTACTTAGAATAGCAAAAGTGGCCCAAATGGCCAGAGTTGCCATTTAGCCTTTTTGACCACTCATCTAAAAAAGATAATTTAGACCAGAGGTCCCTTTTTCAAAACGTCCTGGTCGTCAAAAAATGATTTGGCCGAAGAAGTAAAAGTTGGCTGAATTCTGATCGTATTTTGAAAAAGCCACGAAAATGCAAAGAAAATGATAATTTTTACAGAGATAATATTCAACATATTTTAAAAATTATTTCAAGCTTGCAAATGACGAGACATGAAACAAAGGAAAAGATTCAACATTCAAGTGTTTGCATTCGTTAACGATAGACAACGGGCAATGGAAACAATGATATTTTTAATAAAATATCAAAAATAATCAAAAGTTAAGCTAGATTCCAAATAATGCTAGATGGAAACAATGAACGATTTTTGGCTATTATGCTAGACCTGGTCACACTGGTGTCCCACCAAGCTTCCAATAAAAAATTGCTGTAGAGTTTTAGAGGGGGCCTTCATAAGAAATCTATTTTTAAAAAGATTGATTTTTGATCTCACAGTTTAATACTTTAACATATGCTAAATATGTTAAGTATCGCCCTGGGGCAATTGCGGGTGAAAGTACTCCCCCCCGCCCAGGGTTTTGTAAATGGTCACTGAGGCTCTGGTGCCCATGGTAAAGCTAATCTAAAGGGATGGTCGTAAGAATATTCTCTCGCTTGGGGCCTCGCCATTAAGTTTTGCCTCAGTGTCTCCAAAATCTTGTTGCGGCCCTGGTCACAATTTCTGTAAATTTATGAATAGAAAATAGCAAATTTTAGATTCCAACCAGACACCGCGCAGCCATTGGGCTAGCAGGGGCTATAGCCCCTCCACTTCTTTGCAATAATATATTCAAAAAATTTTTACTCTAGAAAAAGTTTACTCGTCCATGGTTCCAACATACCGTTTCTAGAGAAAGAAACATAACGTTTAACATAATAATGGTTACATTTTTCTTAAAAGGAATGCAAGATTATCTTTTCAGCAATTAAATCAATGAAAGCCAACAAATTTATTCAGATATATATACTTACAAACTGATGAAAATAAGACATAGCCAAGCACCAAGCAAATAACCAGCGACCTCATGTTCTGAAATTTTGTAAAATACTTCCATTTAAACAATATTTGAATTTACCATGCAACAAATACCATGCTATATCACATAATACTGTAATATAATGAGACTGTAACACAGTAATACATCATACTGTTATCATAGTCCAGGTCCATATGCAGATATCAAATATTTTGCGTTATATCATCCGAATAATAGCATCTTTTCTTACAATGAAAATTATGAAGATGAATAAATACAATTGATGGCTGCATCCATAGTCTTTGATTTGATCATCATACCTTATCCGTCATAAATTGCTTATTATCATCTAACACATCATTCCAAATCAAAATCCAAACCCACGCCACGAATTCGGCAGAACTTGGGAAACCCACTAATGACGTCATAAAATAAGTAAACATCGGCAAACTCAATTATATTATACATCAATTGAAAGCTCTTGAAATGTGCATTCACATAAAACCTAGAATTGCTGCTAAATTGTACAATTTGTTTTGAATATATAATGGATTTATGACTGCTTTTGCCGTTGTCGATGGCGTCATCAACCACGTGATACTGAGGAAAAAATTTTTTGGTCCCATCTTGGATTCTGAATCTCCATACTCGAAAGTATCTGAAACCATCAAGATCATTTCGGTTAGGTGAAAAATCAGATTTTCTCAGCCATAGCCCTGCCTATAGAGCAAAAGGATAACTCGGTATTTTCGCCGATCGTGACACGTTTAAAATTAATTTAAAAAAATTCCGTGGAAAAACTTCTAGGGCAATTAGTTTGGAAGACCTGCAGCCGAGCTATTTTTGTGTAGAGTGGCGTCGTCCTCTTGGTGCACTTTTTCAGAATAAAGCTAATAAAAGACTTTTACCAACGTATAAAAACTATATATACTATTTACAGCTGTCAAAATTTGTTCTTTATATTTCATTTGGATCCAAGTTAAATATTCCAAACAGTTTCCAGTATTAGAATATTGAACAACCGATTGACCAAAGTAAGTGAAAATATGTCGATCAATTAATTCACAAGTTAATGTTTTGTTTTTCTCGAAGTATTTTAGATAGACGCCCGTTGTTTCTTACTCCGTTCGGAAACCGAATGACTTTGACCCTATGAATCTCTAAAAGCCAATCAAAATACTCGTAGTGAGCAGCAGGTGAACCAAGAGGGCCATCTCCGGCCAATCAACATTGCTCTCGTTAAAAAACTTCCTGCTTTGCTCCCACTTTTTAAATCTCGCACATCAATACAGAAAAGTCGGCTTTATTAACAAATAGAGAACAATATTTTATTGTAACGAAGAAAAGATGAGGAAATTGAAGCCAAAGTTTGTGTAACCTAAAAAAACCTAAAAACATGAAGGTTGCAGTTAGGCACTCGGAAAATATATTTCTTTGTGAAAAATATCAGGAACAGCTAACAACTGAAGATTGGACTAGGTCCAGTTACATTTAGCTACATTTTTACAAGAGGTATTCCAATCATCCAGATTCTTGCGGGTGCACGAAGAAGGCGAGGCCATTCTATTTCTTTCCTTTAACGACCCGATTAGGCCCTGCTTTTTCCAAAAAGAATCAGTCATGCAATGAATACAAGTTTCTTTTGATAAACAGAAGCGATAAGCCTAGTTGGAGTCAACTTCATTTTTATGGAGTCGAAAGAATAAATTATCTTCTTAGAATACATTTATATCATAAAATTAAGGCTTTAAAAGCACTTTTATCTCTAGTTTCTCTATGCTTCATGTCAAACTAAAGTATCCTATGCCTAAGCCTATTAAGCGAAGAAAAAATATTAACAATTTTAAAAGTAAGTTTCAAAGCGTTCATGTATTTTTCCTGCGTTAAAGGCGATATTTTACAGTATTTGTAACTTTTTTCTACAAATATACAAAAATTCAGGATGCCGAATGGCGTAAATTTTTCACGATCGTTTATTAAGATGTGGAACAAAAATCCCAACTTTATCTTTGCCCAATGTTGTTTTTTTTAGTTTCCTTTACATTTACAAAAAATACCAGTGTGATTTCAAAATCGAGGAAGAACAGCTACTTACACTCGGAACCAATCTATTTTTAATGAAAGCTCTCTTATTCTGCTGCAAATCCCAAAATATATTGTGGTTTTAACTTGTCAGTTAGGGCCTGTTTATATGAGCTAATTTATCCCACCTCTCAGCCCCTAATCTGGCAGGTGGGATGAAATCATCGAATGTTTACATGCAGATTCTATTCCACCTTCTAGCTGTATATGGAGAAAATCATCCCACCTTCCAGCCTGTGTTCTGACAAATTGGACGAAATTTGATTGCATTTATATTAACATTTCATCCCACCTTCCAGCGTTTATAAGGAAAAAATTCACCCCACCTCAGTGAGATCCCACCCCTCATGTGAAGTAAGCAATCTCAAAAGAAGAAAACAATGTGTTCGGATAAACAGTTTATATAGCTCTTTTCAAGAGGTTACGTCTGGTGTACCCCAGGACTCTATGCTAGGATCAATCGTGTTCAACTTTAACATAAATGATTCTTTTCTTTTCATAAAACAAGCGCTCTATAATTAAACGCTACTATTCATTAAACGCTCTATAATTATGCAGACGACAAAACACTTGCTTATTTTTCTAAAAACATGCGCGATCTTGTAAATACTTTGCAAAAAGAAACTAGGGTTGCCTTAAAATGGTTAGAACAAAATAAAATGATTGCAATCCCTGGAAAATTTCTTGCTATAATGCTTACGAAAAACAAGACAAACAGGGCCTAAGATAAGATATTTTTACAGATCCACACATTTTATAGAAAGTGGACGCGGCACTTTTCTGGGATTGGCTCAATGGGCGTGGCATGTGTAGAAACTGCCACCATAGTGCAAATATCCTAATTGGGCAAAATCCTAAATGAATGAAGTATTAGTAACAAAAGCTAATTCTTTACAATATATGGATTGGGATTATTAGAAAATTGGTTGACACTTAGTGATGTCTTAACTTGTCAGCAAAAAGTTATCGAAATTAAATCTTTTGTGGCCCGGTTCGAGTGCAAATCAATTAGCTTCAAGCAATAAACACACAAAACACGACATAGTTTTCTAACGCAAACCTTTATAAAAAACCAAATACTCTTTACAACTCCTTAACTTGATTCGAACAGTCCCTCTCAACTAAACTAACTAAAAAAGTCCTCTTTCCGGGGGTAAGTCAGTTCTTGTAATAATGGTTAAAAGGGGGGTCTTCGGAGAGGTCCTCACACTCTCCCCCCACAAAATGAATGTCTTCTGGACATTTCAGTCTCCGAGATGTAAAGTTCTTGTGGAGACACATTGATAACAACGTTCACCGTTCAATCTCTTATGCTCTGACAGAGAATAGTGATTACTAGGACAATTTGACGTCTCGATGAGCCCTGAATTACATAATCAATGTCCTTTGAGCTGAATCCTAAGTGAGTCCTGATTACATCCACAAAATCAGCAACAATGTATCATTGTTCGACTGGATATAAACTTTTTCTTTGCTGCGCAGCGAAACGTATCTTGCACTGTGATTGAACTGTAGTAGCGATTATGAAAAATCATGTTAGGCATATAGACCCTCTTATTTGCGTAGTTTGGATGTTTTTTTTTTAATTGTTGGTTACTTTTAATTTGATATCATAAACGATAGTCAACACCGTATAAGTCTTACTAATAGTAAACAATAGGTCCGCATGGTGTGAAACACTGGACTGGTCGAAACATATTTTGTCTTTGTGGTGGTACAAGCGGTTGCCTCTGTCCAGCAAATGACGGATGCATAAATGGCACAAAGTTAGTCTGCGTTGTTAATGCAAGTGGGTATATTGAGAAGATTCCTGCTTGATTGTCCACTGGTGTTCCTAACCCATAATACGACAATTTTGTTGGCGGGTTTCTAGTTCTTCTTGGGCGTTCTCGCTCAGGAGGTGGACTAGCAGAAACTGGTTGATCAGGTAACCGCACTTCACTGTCTGGTACTTTCCCTTGTCTGCCCTGATTACTTTCAGCCATGGTGGTGGGCCCCTGTCCCACATCCCTGTGGCTATCCCCGTCCTGGAGCTGTGATGTATCACCTTCATTGTTCCCTATCAACTCTCTATTCAATGGTTCCTCTAAATAATGGCTCGCTTGTTCCAACTGATTTGGTGAAAATGTTGGAAATTGTTCCTCGTCATCGTCTTGGATGTTGACCTCGGGGAATGACGATTCTGGGCTTTTAGATGGCACGTGTTCGATCTCTACAGCATTATTTGCTTTTCTTTTTGTGTGACCTTTTCTTGTGTCCTGTGGGGTTCCTACATGGGGAAGGAAGGGGCAAGGCATTAAAAGGTTTCTGTGCAGAACCCTTGTCCTTCCATCTTGATTTTCTGGACGCACCTCATAAACAGCAGCATTGGGACCTTTTCTGTTTAGAACGATATAAATCTTTTCCTCCCAAAATGAACGCAACTTTCCAGGGCCTCCTCGCTCTATTACGTTTTTTACAAGTACTCGCCCCCCAGGCTTTAGGTCAGAGCTTCTTGCTTTTCTGTTATATTCCTCCCGACCATGTGCTGCACACTGTCCAGTTTTCTCTGCAGCAATACGGTAAGCATCTGTCATCGCATTCTTCCATTGCTTAAGGTATTCTGGATATCCTTTCACTGCTGTTACTTTAGTATTTCCGAAAATAATGTCAATAGGTAATCGTGGCTTTCTACCAAATAAAAGCTCAAAGGGTGAGAAACCTGTACTATCGTGACGTGTGCAATTGTATGCGAATGTCATTTTATTCACATGATCCTTCCAGCGTGCTTTCTTTTGTTCGCTCATTGATCTCAACATGGCTAAGAGAGTTTGGTTGAATCTTTCACATTGCGCATTACCCATTGGGTGGTAGGGTGTGGTTCTTGAACGAGCAATTCCTGTCAACTGTTCCAAGTGGTGGAACAGATCATTTTCGAACTCTCGACCTTGATCGTGGTGGATTCGTTGAGGGAAACCAAATCGGAGTATAAAGTCATTAAATATTTTGTCAGCAGCAGTTTTCGCAGATTTGTTCGTGGTAGGGTAAGCTTGGGCATAACGGGTAAAATGATCCACAACAACTAAAAGATATTCATACCCCCCTGTACTTCTTTCTAAGTGAACAAAGTCGATTGATATAAGCTCAAACGGTTGACTTGTGACTATGCTTTGAGCAGGGGCACGTGGTGGTAGTGATGGCTTTTTCCGTTGTAAGCATCTACAAACTTTGGTTACGTAATGTTCGATGTCTCTCGTCATGTGCGGCAAATAGAAACGATCTCGTGCTAGCTCTGTCACCCTTTCAGCACCCAAGTGTCCCATCTCATCATGAAGATGGCGGAGTACCAAAGAATGGTATCTTTTTGGCAAAACCAACTGCAACCTGTTGGCTGTCTTTCGGTACAAGGCTCTGTCTTTTCCCAGTATCAGCTTGTTCCATTCATGCATTAGTGTTTTTACCTCAGCTGATTCACCATGTCGATCTTGAAACGAAGGCCTAACTGGCTGTTCTTTATAAGCTAAGACACGGGCAACATCAGGGTCCTCCTTCTGCGCTTGTAAGATGTTCTGCAGAGGCAGGGGAGTGTGTTTTTCCATTTTGTTTGCATCTAATAGTTGGGTAGTATTTTGGTTAAGTGAAACTGCATGGATCCAATACACATTACCTTGATGCCTGGTGGTAACTGCACTGAGAGTTGCTGCAAAATCCATCTGTGATGTTTCTTGTGTGCATTCTTCCATGAACTTCTCAATGTTTGTTGGCATTCTTGAAAAGAAGTCTGCATCAACATTCGCTTTACCCGGTCGGTACCTGATGGTGAATTCAAAATCTGCCAATGAAGCTATCCATCTATACCCTGTAGAATTTAACTTTGCTGTACTCATAACATATGTTAAAGGGTTGTTATCAGTATATATTGTGAATTTTGGAGCGTAAAACAAGTAGTCGCGGAACTGTTCAGTTACAGCCCACTTTAATGCTAGGAACTCCAGTTTCCCGGAATGTAAATGGTACTTTCTTTCAGCTGGAGATAGTGTCCGAGAGGCATACCCTATCACTCTCATTTTCCCCTGCTGTTTTTGGTACAAGACTGCACCAAGTCCCTCTTGTGATGCGTCTGTATGAAGTACAAATGGGATGCTGAAATCTGGATAGGCCATGATAGGAGGGTTGGTAAGACAGCTTATAAGATAATTGAGAGCTTTTTGATGCGGCTCTAGCCAGACAATTGGCGCACGCGATGATGCTTCGTCTCCTTTCCCACGTGTGTCTTTTTTCTTTACTTTGGAACTGCATGGCTGTTCCACCTTGAGTAAGTCATAAATGGGTTTTGCTACTCTGGAAAAGTTTTCTATATATCGTCGGTAGTAACCCAGTAGACCTGTCAAATGACGAACTTCACCAATAGTCTTTGGTGTGTAGTCACGTAACTTGAGAATTGCTTTTGTGCTGTCTGGATCTATGCGATAACCATCTTCAGACACGATTCGACCTAAATATACAACTTCTTTCTTAAACATGTCACACTTTTCAGCTTTCAGCTTGATACCATTTTCTTTCAATCGTCGTAGAACCTTTCTTACATGCTCCACGTGCTCGTTGAATGACTTTGAGTATACAATGACGTCATCAAGATATGGTGCACAACATTCGTCTCTAAATTCCCCTAAACAGCTCTCCATATAACGTTGAAATTCTGCTGGAGCGTTTTTGAGGCCCATGGGAAGTCTTATCCATTCATAGAGACCCCAGGGTGTCACAAAAGCCGTTAAATGGCGACTTTCTGGGTCCATAAAGCCTTGATGATATGCTTTCCCTTGATCTATAGTGGAGAACCATTTGTTTCCGGATAAACTGTCCAACGTGTCCTGAATTCTGGGTATTGGATGACGGTCTGCTGTTGTTTTATCATTTAGTTCTCTGTAGTCAATACAGAGCCTCATTGAGCCATCTTTTT